>NW_026599329.1:0-274567 GCF_023634085.1 Falco cherrug
GGTGCCTACCGGGGTAGTGTAAAAACTACCAACAGAACTCGTTTCTGGCACCTTCCCCGGTGGAGTTGTGCATGGGGTGTGTTTGGAACATTTTGTCACCAGCCGAGTCCAAAATTCAGCGATTCCCCATCTCAGCCCAGAAAGCAGGTAGAACAAGTTTTGTGGTGCCTTTCAGCTGCCTACCGGGGTAGTGTAAAAACTACCAACAGAACTCGTTTCTGGCACCTTCCCCGGTGGAGTTGTGCATGGGGTGTGTTTGGAACATTTTGTCACCAGCCGAGTCCAAAATTCAGCGATTCTCCATCTCAGCCCAGAAAGCAGGTAGAACAAGTTTTGTGGTGCCTTTCTCTTGCCTACCGGGGTAGTGTAAAAACTACCAACAGAACTCGTTTCTGGCACCTTCCCCGGTGGAGTTGTGCATGGGGTGTGTTTGGAACATTTTGTCACCAGCCGAGTCCAAAATTCAGCGATTCCCCATCTCAGCCCAGAAAGCAGGTAGAACAAGTTTTGTGGTGCCTTTCAGCTGCCTACCGGGGTAGTGTAAAAACTACCAACAGAACTCGTTTCTGGCACCTTCCCCGGTGGAGTTGTGCATGGGGTGTGTTTGGAACATTTTGTCACCAGCCGAGTCCAAAATTCAGCGATTCCCCATCTCAGCCCAGAAAGCAGGTAGAACAAGTTTTGTGGTGCCTTTCAGCTGCCTACCGGGGTAGTGTAAAAACTACCAACAGAACTCGTTTCTGGCACCTTCCCCGGTGGAGTTGTGCATGGGGTGTGTTTGGAACATTTTGTCACCAGCCGAGTCCAAAATTCATTGATTCTCCATCTCAGCCCAGAAAGCAGGTAGAACAAGTTTTGTGGTGCCTTTCTCTTGCCTACCGGGGTAGTGTAAAAACTACCAACAGAACTCGTTTCTGGCACCTTCCCCGGTGGAGTTGTGCATGGGGTGTGTTTGGAACATTTTGTCACCAGCCGAGTCCAAAATTCAGCGATTCCCCATCTCAGCCGAGAAAGCAGGTAGAACAAGTTTTGTGGTGCCTTTCAGCTGCCTACCGGGGTAGTGTAAAAACTACCAACAGAACTCGTTTCTGGCACCTTCCCCGGTGGAGTTGTGCATGGGGTGTGTTTGGAACATTTTGTCACCAGCCGAGTCCAAAATTCAGCGATTCCCCATCTCAGCCCAGAAAGCAGGTAGAACAAGTTTTGTGGTGCCTTTCAGCTGCCTACCGGGGTAGTGTAAAAACTACCAACAGAACTCGTTTCTGGCACCTTCCCCGGTGGAGTTGTGCATGGGGTGTGTTTGGAACATTTTGTCAGCAGCCGAGTCCAAAATTCAGCGATTCCCCATCTCAGCCCAGAAAGCAGGTAGAACAAGTTTTGTGGTGCCTTTCAGCTGCCTACCGGGGTAGTGTAAAAACTACCAACAGAACTCGTTTCTGGCACCTTCCCCGGTGGAGTTGTGCATGGGGTGTGTTTGGAACATTTTGTCACCAGCCGAGTCCAAAATTCAGCGATTCTCCATCTCAGCCCAGAAAGCAGGTAGAACAAGTTTTGTGGTGCCTTTCTCTTGCCTACCGGGGTAGTGTAAAAACTACCAACAGAACTCCTTTCTGGCACCTTCCCCGGTGGAGTTGTGCATGGGGTGTGTTTGGAACATTTTGTCACCAGCCGAGTCCAAAAGTCAGCGATTCCCCATCTCAGCCCAGAAAGCAGGTAGAACAAGTTTTGTGGTGCCTTTCAGCTGCCTACCGGGGTAGTGTAAAAACTACCAACAGAACTCGTTTCTGGCACCTTCCCCGGTGGAGTTGTGCATGGGGTGTGTTTGGAACATTTTGTCAGCAGCCGAGTCCAAAATTCAGCGATTCCCCATCTCAGCCCAGAAAGCAGGTAGAACAAGTTTTGTGGTGCCTTTCAGCTGCCTACCGGGGTAGTGTAAAAACTACCAACAGAACTCGTTTCTGGCACCTTCCCCGGTGGAGTTGTGCATGGGGTGTGTTTGGAACATTTTGTCACCAGCCGAGTCCAAAATTCAGCGATTCCCCATCTCAGCCCAGAAAGCAGGTAGAACAAGTTTTGTGGTGCCTTTCAGCTGCCTACCGGGGTAGTGTAAAAACTACCAACAGAACTCGTTTCTGGCACCTTCCCCGGTGGAGTTGTGCATGGGGTGTGTTTGGAACATTTTGTCACCAGCCGAGTCCAAAATTCAGCGATTCCCCATCTCAGCCCAGAAAGCAGGTAGAACAAGTTTTGTGGTGCCTTTCTCTTGCCTACCGGGGTAGTGTAAAAACTACCAACAGAACTCGTTTCTGGCACCTTCCCCGGTGGAGTTGTGCATGGGGTGTGTTTGGAACATTTTGTCACCAGCCGAGTCCAAAATTCAGCGATTCCCCATCTCAGCCCAGAAAGCAGGTAGAACAAGTTTTGTGGTGCCTTTCAGCTGCCTACCGGGGTAGTGTAAAAACTACCAAGAGAACTCCTTTCTGGCACCTTCCCCGGTGGAGTTGTGCATGGGGTGTGTTTGGAACATTTTGTCACCAGCCGAGTCCAAAATTCAGCGATTCCCCATCTCAGCCCAGAAAGCAGGTAGAACAAGTTTTGTGGTGCCTTTCAGCTGCCTACCGGGGTAGTGTAAAAACTACCAACAGAACTCGTTTCTGGCACCTTCCCCGGTGGAGTTGTGCATGGGGTGTGTTTGGAACATTTTGTCACCAGCCGAGTCCAAAATTCAGCGATTCCCCATCTCAGCCCAGAAAGCAGGTAGAACAAGTTTTGTGGTGCCTTTCAGCTGCCTACCGGGGTAGTGTAAAAACTACCAACAGAACTCGTTTCTGGCACCTTCCCCGGTGGAGTTGTGCATGGGGTGTGTTTGGAACATTTTGTCACCAGCCGAGTCCAAAATTCAGCGATTCCCCATCTCAGCCCAGAAAGCAGGTAGAACAAGTTTTGTGGTGCCTTTCTCTTGCCTACCGGGGTAGTGTAAAAACTACCAACAGAACTCGTTTCTGGCACCTTCCCCGGTGGAGTTGTGCATGGGGTGTGTTTGGAACATTTTGTCACCAGCCGAGTCCAAAATTCAGCGATTCCCCATCTCAGCCCAGAAAGCAGGTAGAACAAGTTTTGTGGTGCCTTTCTCTTGCCTACCGGGGTAGTGTAAAAACTACCAACAGAACTCGTTTCTGGCACCTTCCCCGGTGGAGTTGTGCATGGGGTGTGTTTGGAACATTTTGTCACCAGCCGAGTCCAAAATTCAGCGATTCCCCATCTCAGCCCAGAAAGCAGGTAGAACAAGTTTTGTGGTGCCTTTCAGGTGCCTACCGGGGTAGTGTAAAAACTACCAACAGAACTCGTTTCTGGCACCTTCCCCGGTGGAGTTGTGCATGGGGTGTGTTTGGAACATTTTGTCACCAGCCGAGTCCAAAATTCAGCGATTCCCCATCTCAGCCCAGAAAGCAGGTAGAACAAGTTTTGTGGTGCCTTTCTCTTGCCTACCGGGGTACTGTAAAAACTACCAACAGAACTCGTTTCTGGCACCTTCCCCGGTGGAGTTGTGCATGGGGTGTGTTTGGAACATTTTGTCACCAGCCGAGTCCAAAATTCAGCGATTCCCCATCTCAGCCCAGAAAGCAGGTAGAACAAGTTTTGTGGTGCCTTTCAGCTGCCTACCGGGGTAGTGTAAAAACTACCAACAGAACTCGTTTCTGGCACCTTCCCCGGTGGAGTTGTGCATGGGGTGTGTTTGGAACATTTTGTCACCAGCCGAGTCCAAAATTCAGCGATTCCCCATCTCAGCCCAGAAAGCAGGTAGAACAAGTTTTGTGGTGCCTTTCAGGTGCCTACCGGGGTAGTGTAAAAACTACCAACAGAACTCGTTTCTGGCACCTTCCCCGGTGGAGTTGTGCATGGGGTGTGTTTGGAACATTTTGTCACCAGCCGAGTCCAAAATTCAGCGATTCCCCATCTCAGCCCAGAAAGCAGGTAGAACAAGTTTTGTGGTGCCTTTCAGCTGCCTACCGGGGTAGTGTAAAAACTACCAACAGAACTCGTTTCTGGCACCTTCCCCGGTGGAGTTGTGCATGGGGTGTGTTTGGAACATTTTGTCACCAGCCGAGTCCAAAATTCAGCGATTCTCCATCTCAGCCCAGAAAGCAGGTAGAACAAGTTTTGTGGTGCCTTTCTCTTGCCTACCGGGGTAGTGTAAAAACTACCAACAGAACTCGTTTCTGGCACCTTCCCCGGTGGAGTTGTGCATGGGGTGTGTTTGGAACATTTTGTCACCAGCCGAGTCCAAAATTCAGCGATTCCCCATCTCAGCCCAGAAAGCAGGTAGAACAACTTTTGTGGTGCCTTTCAGCTGCCTACCGGGGTAGTGTAAAAACTACCAACAGAACTCGTTTCTGGCACCTTCCCCGGTGGAGTTGTGCATGGGGTGTGTTTGGAACATTTTGTCAGCAGCCGAGTCCAAAATTCAGCGATTCCCCATCTCAGCCCAGAAAGCAGGTAGAACAAGTTTTGTGGTGCCTTTCAGCTGCCTACCGGGGTAGTGTAAAAACTACCAACAGAACTCGTTTCTGGCACCTTCCCCGGTGGAGTTGTGCATGGGGTGTGTTTGGAACATTTTGTCACCAGCCGAGTCCAAAATTCAGCGATTCTCCATCTCAGCCCAGAAAGCAGGTAGAACAAGTTTTGTGGTGCCTTTCTCTTGCCTACCGGGGTAGTGTAAAAACTACCAACAGAACTCGTTTCTGGCACCTTCCCCGGTGGAGTTGTGCATGGGGTGTGTTTGGAACATTTTGTCACCAGCCGAGTCCAAAATTCAGCGATTCCCCATCTCAGCCGAGAAAGCAGGTAGAACAAGTTTTGTGGTGCCTTTCAGCTGCCTACCGGGGTAGTGTAAAAACTACCAACAGAACTCGTTTCTGGCACCTTCCCCGGTGGAGTTGTGCATGGGGTGTGTTTGGAACATTTTGTCACCAGCCGAGTCCAAAATTCAGCGATTCCCCATCTCAGCCCAGAAAGCAGGTAGAACAAGTTTTGTGGTGCCTTTCAGCTGCCTACCGGGGTAGTGTAAAAACTACCAACAGAACTCGTTTCTGGCACCTTCCCCGGTGGAGTTGTGCATGGGGTGTGTTTGGAACATTTTGTCAGCAGCCGAGTCCAAAATTCAGCGATTCCCCATCTCAGCCCAGAAAGCAGGTAGAACAAGTTTTGTGGTGCCTTTCAGCTGCCTACCGGGGTAGTGTAAAAACTACCAACAGAACTCGTTTCTGGCACCTTCCCCGGTGGAGTTGTGCATGGGGTGTGTTTGGAACATTTTGTCACCAGCCGAGTCCAAAATTCAGCGATTCTCCATCTCAGCCCAGAAAGCAGGTAGAACAAGTTTTGTGGTGCCTTTCTCTTGCCTACCGGGGTAGTGTAAAAACTACCAACAGAACTCGTTTCTGGCACCTTCCCCGGTGGAGTTGTGCATGGGGTGTGTTTGGAACATTTTGTCAGCAGCCGAGTCCAAAATTCAGCGATTCCCCATCTCAGCCCAGAAAGCAGGTAGAACAAGTTTTGTGGTGCCTTTCAGCTGCCTACCGGGGTAGTGTAAAAACTACCAACAGAACTCGTTTCTGGCACCTTCCCCGGTGGAGTTGTGCATGGGGTGTGTTTGGAACATTTTGTCACCAGCCGAGTCCAAAATTCAGCGATTCCCCATCTCAGCCCAGAAAGCAGGTAGAACAAGTTTTGTGGTGCCTTTCAGCTGCCTACCGGGGTAGTGTAAAAACTACCAACAGAACTCGTTTCTGGCACCTTCCCCGGTGGAGTTGTGCATGGGGTGTGTTTGGAACATTTTGTCACCAGCCGAGTCCAAAATTCAGCGATTCCCCATCTCAGCCCAGAAAGCAGGTAGAACAAGTTTTGTGGTGCCTTTCAGCTGCCTACCGGGGTAGTGTAAAAACTACCAACAGAACTCGTTTCTGGCACCTTCCCCGGTGGAGTTGTGCATGGGGTGTGTTTGGAACATTTTGTCACCAGCCGAGTCCAAAATTCAGCGATTCCCCATCTCAGCCCAGAAAGCAGGTAGAACAAGTTTTGTGGTGCCTTTCTCTTGCCTACCGGGGTAGTGTAAAAACTACCAACAGAACTCGTTTCTGGCACCTTCCCCGGTGGAGTTGTGCATGGGGTGTGTTTGGAACATTTTGTCAGCAGCCGAGTCCAAAATTCAGCGATTCCCCATCTCAGCCCAGAAAGCAGGTAGAACAAGTTTTGTGGTGCCTTTCAGCTGCCTACCGGGGTAGTGTAAAAACTACCAACAGAACTCGTTTCTGGCACCTTCCCCGGTGGAGTTGTGCATGGGGTGTGTTTGGAACATTTTGTCACCAGCCGAGTCCAAAATTCAGCGATTCCCCATCTCAGCCCAGAAAGCAGGTAGAACAAGTTTTGTGGTGCCTTTCAGCTGCCTACCGGGGTAGTGTAAAAACTACCAACAGAACTCGTTTCTGGCACCTTCCCCGGTGGAGTTGTGCATGGGGTGTGTTTGGAACATTTTGTCACCAGCCGAGTCCAAAATTCAGCGATTCCCCATCTCAGCCCAGAAAGCAGGTAGAACCGGTTTTATGGTGCCTTTCAGCTGCCTACCGGGGTAGTGTAAAAACTACCAACAGAACTCGTTTCTGGCACCTTCCCCGGTGGAGGTGTGCATGGGGTGTGTTTGGAACATTTTGTCACCAGCCGAGTCCAAAATTCAGCGATTCTCCATCTCAGCCCAGAAAGCAGGTAGAACAAGTTTTGTGGTGCCTTTCTCTTGCCTACCGGGGTAGTGTAAAAACTACCAACAGAACTCGTTTCTGGCACCTTCCCCGGTGGAGTTGTGCATGGGGTGTGTTTGGAACATTTTGTCACCAGCCGAGTCCAAAATTCAGCGATTCCCCATCTCAGCCCAGAAAGCAGGTAGAACAAGTTTTGTGGTGCCTTTCTCTTGCCTACCGGGGTAGTGTAAAAACTACCAACAGAACTCGTTTCTGGCACCTTCCCCGGTGGAGTTGTGCATGGGGTGTGTTTGGAACATTTTGTCACCAGCCGAGTCCAAAATTCAGCGATTCCCCATCTCAGCCCAGAAAGCAGGTAGAACAAGTTTTGTGGTGCCTTTCAGGTGCCTACCGGGGTAGTGTAAAAACTACCAACAGAACTCGTTTCTGGCACCTTCCCCGGTGGAGTTGTGCATGGGGTGTGTTTGGAACATTTTGTCACCAGCCGAGTCCAAAATTCAGCGATTCCCCATCTCAGCCCAGAAAGCAGGTAGAACAAGTTTTGTGGTGCCTTTCTCTTGCCTACCGGGGTAGTGTAAAAACTACCAACAGAACTCGTTTCTGGCACCTTCCCCGGTGGAGTTGTGCATGGGGTGTGTTTGGAACATTTTGTCACCAGCCGAGTCCAAAATTCAGCGATTCCCCATCTCAGCCCAGAAAGCAGGTAGAACAAGTTTTGTGGTGCCTTTCAGCTGCCTACCGGGGTAGTGTAAAAACTACCAACAGAACTCGTTTCTGGCACCTTCCCCGGTGGAGTTGTGCATGGGGTGTGTTTGGAACATTTTGTCAGCAGCCGAGTCCAAAATTCAGCGATTCCCCATCTCAGCCCAGAAAGCAGGTAGAACAAGTTTTGTGGTGCCTTTCAGCTGCCTACCGGGGTAGTGTAAAAACTACCAACAGAACTCGTTTCTGGCACCTTCCCCGGTGGAGTTGTGCATGGGGTGTGTTTGGAACATTTTGTCACCAGCCGAGTCCAAAATTCAGCGATTCCCCATCTCAGCCCAGAAAGCAGGTAGAACAAGTTTTGTGGTGCCTTTCAGCTGCCTACCGGGGTAGTGTAAAAACTACCAACAGAACTCGTTTCTGGCACCTTCCCCGGGGGAGTTGTGCATGGGGTGTGTTTGGAACATTTTGTCACCAGCCGAGTCCAAAATTCAGCGATTCCCCATCTCAGCCCAGAAAGCAGGTAGAACAAGTTTTGTGGTGCCTTTCAGCTGCCTACCGGGGTAGTGTAAAAACTACCAACAGAACTCGTTTCTGGCACCTTCCCCGGTGGAGTTGTGCATGGGGTGTGTTTGGAACATTTTGTCACCAGCCGAGTCCAAAATTCAGCGATTCCCCATCTCAGCCCAGAAAGCAGGTAGAACAAGTTTTGTGGTGCCTTTCTCTTGCCTACCGGGGTACTGTAAAAACTACCAACAGAACTAGTTTCTGGCACCTTCCCCGGTGGAGTTGTGCATGGGGTGTGTTTGGAACATTTTGTCACCAGCCGAGTCCAAAATTCAGCGATTCCCCATCTCAGCCCAGAAAGCAGGTAGAACAAGTTTTGTGGTGCCTTTCAGCTGCCTACCGGGGTAGTGTAAAAACTACCAACAGAACTCGTTTCTGGCACCTTCCCCGGTGGAGTTGTGCATGGGGTGTGTTTGGAACATTTTGTCACCAGCCGAGTCCAAAATTCAGCGATTCCCCATCTCAGCCCAGAAAGCAGGTAGAACAAGTTTTGTGGTGCCTTTCAGCTGCCTACCGGGGTACTGTAAAAACTACCAACAGAACTCGTTTCTGGCACCTTCCCCGGTGGAGTTGTGCATGGGGTGTGTTTGGAACATTTTGTCACCAGCCGAGTCCAAAATTCAGCGATTCCCCATCTCAGCCCAGAAAGCAGGTAGAACAAGTTTTGTGGTGCCTTTCAGCTGCCTACCGGGGTAGTGTAAAAACTACCAACAGAACTCGTTTCTGGCACCTTCCCCGGTGGAGTTGTGCATGGGGTGTGTTTGGAACATTTTGTCACCAGCCGAGTCCAAAATTCAGCGATTCCCCATCTCAGCCCAGAAAACAGGTAGAACAAGTTTTGTGGTGCCTTTCAGCTGCCTACCGGGGTAGTGTAAAAACTACCAACAGAACTCGTTTCTGGCACCTTCCCCGGTGGAGTTGTGCATGGGGTGTGTTTGGAACATTTTGTCACCAGCCGAGTCCAAAATTCAGCGATTCCCCATCTCAGCCCAGAAAGCAGGTAGAACAAGTTTTGTGGTGCCTTTCTCTTGCCTACCGGGGTAGTGTAAAAACTACCGACAGAACTCGTTTCTGGCACCTTCCCCGGTGGAGTTGTGCATGGGGTGTGTTTGGAACATTTTGTCACCAGCCGAGTCCAAAATTCAGCGATTCCCCATCTCAGCCCAGAAAGCAGGTAGAACAAGTTTTGTGGTGCCTTTCAGCTGCCTACCGGGGTAGTGTAAAAACTACCAACAGAACTCGTTTCTGGCACCTTCCCCGGTGGAGTTGTGCATGGGGTGTGTTTGGAACATTTTGTCACCAGCCGAGTCCAAAATTCAGCGATTCCCCATCTCAGCCCAGAAAGCAGGTAGAACAAGTTTTGTGGTGCCTTTCAGCTGCCTACCGGGGTAGTGTAAAAACTACCAACAGAACTCGTTTCTGGCACCTTCCCCGGTGGAGTTGTGCATGGGGTGTGTTTGGAACATTTTGTCACCAGCCGAGTCCAAAATTCAGCGATTCCCCATCTCAGCCCAGAAAGCAGGTAGAACAAGTTTTGTGGTGCCTTTCAGCTGCCTACCGGGGTAGTGTAAAAACTACCAACAGAACTCGTTTCTGGCACCTTCCCCGGTGGAGTTGTGCATGGGGTGTGTTTGGAACATTTTGTCACCAGCCGAGTCCAAAATTCAGCGATTCCCCATCTCAGCCCAGAAAGCAGGTAGAACAAGTTTTGTGGTGCCTTTCAGCTGCCTACCGGGGTAGTGTAAAAACTACCAACAGAACTCGTTTCTGGCACCTTCCCCGGTGGAGTTGTGCATGGGGTGTGTTTGGAACATTCTGTCACCAGCCGAGTCCAAAATTCAGCTGTTCCCCATCTCTAGCCCAGGAAGCAGATAAGAAAAGGTTTAATGGTGCCTTTCAGCTGCCTACCGGGGTAGTGTAAAAACTACCAACGGAACTCGTTTCTGGCACCTTCCCCGGTGGAGTTGTGCATGGGGTGTGTTTGGAACATTTTGTCACCAGCCGAGTCCAAAATTCAGCGATTCCCCATCTCAGCCCAGAAAGCAGGTAGAACAAGTTTTGTGGTGCCTTTCAGCTGCCTACCGGGGTAGTGTAAAAACTACCAACAGAACTCGTTTCTGGCACCTTCCCCGGTGGAGTTGTGCATTGGGTGTGTTTGGAACATTTTGTCACCAGCCGAGTCGAAAATTCAGCGATTCCCCATCTCAGCCCAGAAAGCAGGTAGAACAAGTTTTGTGGTGCCTTTCAGCTGCCTACCGGGGTAGTGTAAAAACTACCAACAGAACTCGTTTCTGGCACCTTCCCCGGTGGAGTTGTGCATGGGGTGTGTTTGGAACATTTTGTCACCAGCCGAGTCCAAAAGTCAGCGATTCCCCATCTCAGCCCAGAAAGCAGGTAGAACAAGTTTTGTGGTGCCTTTCAGCTGCCTACCGGGGTAGTGTAAAAACTACCAACAGAACTCGTTTCTGGCACCTTCCCCGGTGGAGTTGTGCATGGGGTGTGTTTGGAACATTTTGTCACCAGCCGAGTCCAAAATTCAGCGATTCCCCATCTCAGCCCAGAAAGCAGGTAGAACAACTTTTGTGGTGCCTTTCAGCTGCCTACCGGGGTAGTGTAAAAACTACCAACGGAACTCGTTTCTGGCACCTTCCCCGGTGGAGTTGTGCATGGGGTGTGTTTGGAACATTTTGTCACCAGCCGAGTCCAAAATTCAGCGATTCCCCATCTCAGCCCAGAAAGCAGGTAGAACAAGTTTTGTGGTGCCTTTCAGCTGCCTACCGGGGTAGTGTAAAAACTACCAACAGAACTCGTTTCTGGCACCTTCCCCGGTGGAGTTGTGCATGGGGTGTGTTTGGAACATTTTGTCAGCAGCCGAGTCCAAAATTCAGCGATTCCCCATCTCAGCCCAGAAAGCAGGTAGAACAAGTTTTGTGGTGCCTTTCAGCTGCCTACCGGGGTAGTGTAAAAACTACCAACAGAACTCGTTTCTGGCACCTTCCCCGGTGGAGTTGTGCATGGGGTGTGTTTGGAACATTTTGTCAGCAGCCGAGTCCAAAATTCAGCGATTCCCCATCTCAGCCCAGAAAGCAGGTAGAACAAGTTTTGTGGTGCCTTTCAGCTGCCTACCGGGGTAGTGTAAAAACTACCAACAGAACTCGTTTCTGGCACCTTCCCCGGTGGAGTTGTGCATGGGGTGTGTTTGGAACATTTTGTCACCAGCCGAGTCCAAAATTCAGCGATTCTCCATCTCAGCCCAGAAAGCAGGTAGAACAAGTTTTGTGGTGCCTTTCAGCTGCCTACCGGGGTAGTGTAAAAACTACCAACAGAACTCGTTTCTGGCACCTTCCCCGGTGGAGTTGTGCATGGGGTGTGTTTGGAACATTTTGTCACCAGCCGAGTCCAAAATTCAGCGATTCCCCATCTCAGCCCAGAAAGCAGGTAGAACAAGTTTTGTGGTGCCTTTCAGCTGCCTACCGGGGTAGTGTAAAAACTACCAACAGAACTCGTTTCTGGCACCTTCCCCGGTGGAGTTGTGCATGGGGTGTGTTTGGAACATTTTGTCACCAGCCGAGTCCAAAATTCAGCGATTCCCCATCTCAGCCCAGAAAGCAGGTAGAACAAGTTTTGTGGTGCCTTTCAGCTGCCTACCGGGGTAGTGTAAAAACTACCAACAGAACTCGTTTCTGGCACCTTCCCCGGTGGAGTTGTGCATGGGGTGTGTTTGGAACATTTTGTCACCAGCCGAGTCCAAAATTCAGCGATTCCCCATCTCAGCCCAGAAAGCAGGTAGAACAAGTTTTGTGGTGCCTTTCAGCTGCCTACCGGGGTAGTGTAAAAACTACCAACAGAACTCGTTTCTGGCACCTTCCCCGGTGGAGTTGTGCATGGGGTGTGTTTGGAACATTTTGTCACCAGCCGAGTCCAAAATTCAGCGATTCCCCATCTCAGCCCAGAAAGCAGGTAGAACAAGTTTTGTGGTGCCTTTCAGCTGCCTACCGGGGTAGTGTAAAAACTACCAACAGAACTCGTTTCTGGCACCTTCCCCGGTGGAGTTGTGCATGGGGTGTGATTGGAACATTTTGTCACCAGCCGAGTCCAAAATTCAGCGATTCCCCATCTCAGCCCAGAAAGCAGGTAGAACAAGTTTTGTGGTGCCTTTCAGCTGCCTACCGGGGTAGTGTAAAAACTACCAACAGAACTCGTTTCTGGCACCTTCCCCGGTGGAGTTGTGCATGGGGTGTGTTTGGAACATTTTGTCACCAGCCGAGTCCAAAATTCAGCGATTCCCCATCTCAGCCCAGAAAGCAGGTAGAACAAGTTTTGTGGTGCCTTTCAGCTGCCTACCGGGGTAGTGTAAAAACTACCAACAGAACTCGTTTCTGGCACCTTCCCCGGTGGAGTTGTGCATGGGGTGTGTTTGGAACATTTTGTCACCAGCCGAGTCCAAAATTCAGCGATTCCCCATCTCAGCCCAGAAAGCAGGTAGAACAAGTTTTGTGGTGCCTTTCAGCTGCCTACCGGGGTAGTGTAAAAACTACCAACAGAACTCGTTTCTGGCACCTTCCCCGGTGGAGTTGTGCATGGGGTGTGTTTGGAACATTTTGTCACCAGCCGAGTCCAAAATTCAGCGATTCCCCATCTCGGCCCAGAAAGCAGGTAGAACAAGTTTTGTGGTGCCTTTCAGCTGCCTACCGGGGTAGTGTAAAAACTACCAACGGAACTCGTTTCTGGCACCTTCCCCGGTGGAGGTGTGCATGGGGTGTGTTTGGAACATTTTGTCACCAGCCGAGTCCAAAATTCAGCGATTCCCCATCTCAGCCCAGAAAGCAGGTAGAACAAGTTTTGTGGTGCCTTTCAGCTGCCTACCGGGGTAGTGTAAAAACTACCAACGGAACTCGTTTCTGGCACCTTCCCCGGTGGAGTTGTGCATGGGGTGTGTTTGGAACATTTTGTCACCAGCCGAGTCCAAAATTCAGCGATTCCCCATCTCAGCCCAGAAAGCAGGTAGAACAAGTTTTGTGGTGCCTTTCAGCTGCCTACCGGGGTAGTGTAAAAACTACCAACAGAACTCGTTTCTGGCACCTTCCCCGGTGGAGTTGTGCATGGGGTGTGTTTGGAACATTTTGTCACCAGCCGAGTCCAAAATTCAGCGATTCCCCATCTCAGCCCAGAAAGCAGGTAGAACAAGTTTTGTGGTGCCTTTCTCTTGCCTACCGGGGTAGTGTAAAAACTACCAACAGAACTCGTTTCTGGCACCTTCCCCGGTGGAGTTGTGCATGGGGTGTGTTTGGAACATTTTGTCACCAGCCGAGTCCAAAATTCAGCGATTCCCCATCTCAGCCCAGAAAGCAGGTAGAACAAGTTTTGTGGTGCCTTTCTCTTGCCTACCGGGGTACTGTAAAAACTACCAACAGAACTCGTTTCTGGCACCTTCCCCGGTGGAGTTGTGCATGGGGTGTGTTTGGAACATTTTGTCACCAGCCGAGTCCAAAATTCAGCGATTCCCCATCTCAGCCCAGAAAGCAGGTAGAACAAGTTTTGTGGTGCCTTTCAGCTGCCTACCGGGGTAGTGTAAAAACTACCAACAGAACTCGTTTCTGGCACCTTCCCCGGTGGAGTTGTGCATGGGGTGTGTTTGGAACATTTTGTCACCAGCCGAGTCCAAAATTCAGCGATTCCCCATCTCAGCCCAGAAAGCAGGTAGAACAAGTTTTGTGGTGCCTTTCAGGTGCCTACCGGGGTAGTGTAAAAACTACCAACAGAACTCGTTTCTGGCACCTTCCCCGGTGGAGTTGTGCATGGGGTGTGTTTGGAACATTTTGTCACCAGCCGAGTCCAAAATTCAGCGATTCCCCATCTCAGCCCAGAAAGCAGGTAGAACAAGTTTTGTGGTGCCTTTCAGCTGCCTACCGGGGTAGTGTAAAAACTACCAACAGAACTCGTTTCTGGCACCTTCCCCGGTGGAGTTGTGCATGGGGTGTGTTTGGAACATTTTGTCACCAGCCGAGTCCAAAATTCAGCGATTCCCCATCTCAGCCCAGAAAGCAGGTAGAACAAGTTTTGTGGTGCCTTTCAGCTGCCTACCGGGGTAGTGTAAAAACTACCAACAGAACTCGTTTCTGGCACCTTCCCCGGTGGAGTTGTGCATGGGGTGTGTTTGGAACATTTTGTCACCAGCCGAGTCCAAAATTCAGCGATTCTCCATCTCAGCCCAGAAAGCAGGTAGAACAAGTTTTGTGGTGCCTTTCTCTTGCCTACCGGGGTAGTGTAAAAACTACCAACAGAACTCGTTTCTGGCACCTTCCCCGGTGGAGTTGTGCATGGGGTGTGTTTGGAACATTTTGTCACCAGCCGAGTCCAAAATTCAGCGATTCCCCATCTCAGCCCAGAAAGCAGGTAGAACAACTTTTGTGGTGCCTTTCAGCTGCCTACCGGGGTAGTGTAAAAACTACCAACAGAACTCGTTTCTGGCACCTTCCCCGGTGGAGTTGTGCATGGGGTGTGTTTGGAACATTTTGTCACCAGCCGAGTCCAAAATTCAGCGATTCCCCATCTCAGCCCAGAAAGCAGGTAGAACAAGTTTTGTGGTGCCTTTCAGCTGCCTACCGGGGTAGTGTAAAAACTACCAACAGAACTCGTTTCTGGCACCTTCCCCGGTGGAGTTGTGCATGGGGTGTGTTTGGAACATTTTGTCACCAGCCGAGTCCAAAATTCAGCGATTCTCCATCTCAGCCCAGAAAGCAGGTAGAACAAGTTTTGTGGTGCCTTTCTCTTGCCTACCGGGGTAGTGTAAAAACTACCAACAGAACTCGTTTCTGGCACCTTCCCCGGTGGAGTTGTGCATGGGGTGTGTTTGGAACATTTTGTCACCAGCCGAGTCCAAAATTCAGCGATTCCCCATCTCAGCCGAGAAAGCAGGTAGAACAAGTTTTGTGGTGCCTTTCAGCTGCCTACCGGGGTACTGTAAAAACTACCAACAGAACTCGTTTCTGGCACCTTCCCCGGTGGAGTTGTGCATGGGGTGTGTTTGGAACATTTTGTCACCAGCCGAGTCCAAAATTCAGCGATTCCCCATCTCAGCCCAGAAAGCAGGTAGAACAAGTTTTGTGGTGCCTTTCAGCTGCCTACCGGGGTAGTGTAAAAACTACCAACAGAACTCGTTTCTGGCACCTTCCCCGGTGGAGTTGTGCATGGGGTGTGTTTGGAACATTTTGTCACCAGCCGAGTCCAAAATTCAGCGATTCCCCATCTCAGCCCAGAAAGCAGGTAGAACAAGTTTTGTGGTGCCTTTCAGGTGCCTACCGGGGTAGTGTAAAAACTACCAACAGAACTCGTTTCTGGCACCTTCCCCGGTGGAGTTGTGCATGGGGTGTGTTTGGAACATTTTGTCACCAGCCGAGTCCAAAATTCAGCGATTCCCCATCTCAGCCCAGAAAGCAGGTAGAACAAGTTTTGTGGTGCCTTTCAGCTGCCTACCGGGGTAGTGTAAAAACTACCAACAGAACTCGTTTCTGGCACCTTCCCCGGTGGAGTTGTGCATGGGGTGTGTTTGGAACATTTTGTCACCAGCCGAGTCCAAAATTCAGCGATTCCCCATCTCAGCCCAGAAAGCAGGTAGAACAAGTTTTGTGGTGCCTTTCAGCTGCCTACCGGGGTAGTGTAAAAACTACCAACAGAACTCGTTTCTGGCACCTTCCCCGGTGGAGTTGTGCATGGGGTGTGTTTGGAACATTTTGTCACCAGCCGAGTCCAAAATTCAGCGATTCTCCATCTCAGCCCAGAAAGCAGGTAGAACAAGTTTTGTGGTGCCTTTCTCTTGCCTACCGGGGTAGTGTAAAAACTACCAACAGAACTCGTTTCTGGCACCTTCCCCGGTGGAGTTGTGCATGGGGTGTGTTTGGAACATTTTGTCACCAGCCGAGTCCAAAATTCAGCGATTCCCCATCTCAGCCCAGAAAGCAGGTAGAACAACTTTTGTGGTGCCTTTCAGCTGCCTACCGGGGTAGTGTAAAAACTACCAACAGAACTCGTTTCTGGCACCTTCCCCGGTGGAGTTGTGCATGGGGTGTGTTTGGAACATTTTGTCACCAGCCGAGTCCAAAATTCAGCGATTCCCCATCTCAGCCCAGAAAGCAGGTAGAACAAGTTTTGTGGTGCCTTTCAGCTGCCTACCGGGGTAGTGTAAAAACTACCAACAGAACTCGTTTCTGGCACCTTCCCCGGTGGAGTTGTGCATGGGGTGTGTTTGGAACATTTTGTCACCAGCCGAGTCCAAAATTCAGCGATTCTCCATCTCAGCCCAGAAAGCAGGTAGAACAAGTTTTGTGGTGCCTTTCTCTTGCCTACCGGGGTAGTGTAAAAACTACCAACAGAACTCGTTTCTGGCACCTTCCCCGGTGGAGTTGTGCATGGGGTGTGTTTGGAACATTTTGTCACCAGCCGAGTCCAAAATTCAGCGATTCCCCATCTCAGCCCAGAAAGCAGGTAGAACAAGTTTTGTGGTGCCTTTCAGCTGCCTACCGGGGTAGTGTAAAAACTACCAACAGAACTCGTTTCTGGCACCTTCCCCGGTGGAGTTGTGCATGGGGTGTGTTTGGAACATTTTGTCACCAGCCGAGTCCAAAATTCAGCGATTCCCCATCTCAGCCCAGAAAGCAGGTAGAACAAGTTTTGTGGTGCCTTTCAGCTGCCTACCGGGGTAGTGTAAAAACTACCAACAGAACTCGTTTCTGGCACCTTCCCCGGTGGAGTTGTGCATGGGGTGTGTTTGGAACATTTTGTCAGCAGCCGAGTCCAAAATTCAGCGATTCCCCATCTCAGCCCAGAAAGCAGGTAGAACAAGTTTTGTGGTGCCTTTCAGCTGCCTACCGGGGTAGTGTAAAAACTACCAACAGAACTCGTTTCTGGCACCTTCCCCGGTGGAGTTGTGCATGGGGTGTGTTTGGAACATTTTGTCACCAGCCGAGTCCAAAATTCAGCGATTCTCCATCTCAGCCCAGAAAGCAGGTAGAACAAGTTTTGTGGTGCCTTTCTCTTGCCTACCGGGGTAGTGTAAAAACTACCAACAGAACTCGTTTCTGGCACCTTCCCCGGTGGAGTTGTGCATGGGGTGTGTTTGGAACATTTTGTCACCAGCCGAGTCCAAAATTCAGCGATTCCCCATCTCAGCCCAGAAAGCAGGTAGAACAAGTTTTGTGGTGCCTTTCAGCTGCCTACCGGGGTAGTGTAAAAACTACCAACAGAACTCGTTTCTGGCACCTTCCCCGGTGGAGTTGTGCATGGGGTGTGTTTGGAACATTTTGTCAGCAGCCGAGTCCAAAATTCAGCGATTCCCCATCTCAGCCCAGAAAGCAGGTAGAACAAGTTTTGTGGTGCCTTTCAGCTGCCTACCGGGGTAGTGTAAAAACTACCAACAGAACTCGTTTCTGGCACCTTCCCCGGTGGAGTTGTGCATGGGGTGTGTTTGGAACATTTTGTCACCAGCCGAGTCCAAAATTCAGCGATTCCCCATCTCAGCCCAGAAAGCAGGTAGAACAAGTTTTGTGGTGCCTTTCAGCTGCCTACCGGGGTAGTGTAAAAACTACCAACAGAACTCGTTTCTGGCACCTTCCCCGGTGGAGTTGTGCATGGGGTGTGTTTGGAACATTTTGTCACCAGCCGAGTCCAAAATTCAGCGATTCCCCATCTCAGCCCAGAAAGCAGGTAGAACAAGTTTTGTGGTGCCTTTCTCTTGCCTACCGGGGTAGTGTAAAAACTACCAACAGAACTCGTTTCTGGCACCTTCCCCGGTGGAGTTGTGCATGGGGTGTGTTTGGAACATTTTGTCAGCAGCCGAGTCCAAAATTCAGCGATTCCCCATCTCAGCCCAGAAAGCAGGTAGAACAAGTTTTGTGGTGCCTTTCAGCTGCCTACCGGGGTAGTGTAAAAACTACCAAGAGAACTCCTTTCTGGCACCTTCCCCGGTGGAGTTGTGCATGGGGTGTGTTTGGAACATTTTGTCACCAGCCGAGTCCAAAATTCAGCGATTCCCCATCTCAGCCCAGAAAGCAGGTAGAACAAGTTTTGTGGTGCCTTTCAGCTGCCTACCGGGGTAGTGTAAAAACTACCAACAGAACTCGTTTCTGGCACCTTCCCCGGTGGAGTTGTGCATGGGGTGTGTTTGGAACATTTTGTCACCAGCCGAGTCCAAAATTCAGCGATTCCCCATCTCAGCCCAGAAAGCAGGTAGAACAAGTTTTGTGGTGCCTTTCAGCTGCCTACCGGGGTAGTGTAAAAACTACCAACAGAACTCGTTTCTGGCACCTTCCCCGGTGGAGTTGTGCATGGGGTGTGTTTGGAACATTTTGTCACCAGCCGAGTCCAAAATTCAGCGATTCCCCATCTCAGCCCAGAAAGCAGGTAGAACAAGTTTTGTGGTGCCTTTCAGCTGCCTACCGGGGTAGTGTAAAAACTACCAACAGAACTCGTTTCTGGCACCTTCCCCGGTGGAGTTGTGCATGGGGTGTGTTTGGAACATTTTGTCACCAGCCGAGTCCAAAATTCAGCCGTTCCCCATCTCAGCCCAGAAAGCAGGTAGAACAAGTTTTGTGGTGCCTTTCTCTTGCCTACCGGGGTAGTGTAAAAACTACCAACAGAACTCGTTTCTGGCACCTTCCCCGGTGGAGTTGTGCATGGGGTGTGTTTGGAACATTTTGTCACCAGCCGAGTCCAAAATTCAGCGATTCCCCATCTCAGCCCAGAAAGCAGGTAGAACAAGTTTTGTGGTGCCTTTCTCTTGCCTACCGGGGTAGTGTAAAAACTACCAACAGAACTCGTTTCTGGCACCTTCCCCGGTGGAGTTGTGCATGGGGTGTGTTTGGAACATTTTGTCAGCAGCCGAGTCCAAAATTCAGCGATTCCCCATCTCAGCCCAGAAAGCAGGTAGAACAAGTTTTGTGGTGCCTTTCAGCTGCCTACCGGGGTAGTGTAAAAACTACCAAGAGAACTCCTTTCTGGCACCTTCCCCGGTGGAGTTGTGCATGGGGTGTGTTTGGAACATTTTGTCACCAGCCGAGTCCAAAATTCAGCGATTCCCCATCTCAGCCCAGAAAGCAGGTAGAACAAGTTTTGTGGTGCCTTTCAGCTGCCTACCGGGGTAGTGTAAAAACTACCAACAGAACTCGTTTCTGGCACCTTCCCCGGTGGAGTTGTGCATGGGGTGTGTTTGGAACATTTTGTCACCAGCCGAGTCCAAAATTCAGCGATTCCCCATCTCAGCCCAGAAAGCAGGTAGAACAAGTTTTGTGGTGCCTTTCAGCTGCCTACCGGGGTAGTGTAAAAACTACCAACAGAACTCGTTTCTGGCACCTTCCCCGGTGGAGTTGTGCATGGGGTGTGTTTGGAACATTTTGTCACCAGCCGAGTCCAAAATTCAGCGATTCCCCATCTCAGCCCAGAAAGCAGGTAGAACAAGTTTTGTGGTGCCTTTCAGCTGCCTACCGGGGTAGTGTAAAAACTACCAACAGAACTCGTTTCTGGCACCTTCCCCGGTGGAGTTGTGCATGGGGTGTGTTTGGAACATTTTGTCACCAGCCGAGTCCAAAATTCAGCGATTCCCCATCTCAGCCCAGAAAGCAGGTAGAACCGGTTTTATGGTGCCTTTCAGCTGCCTACCGGGGTAGTGTAAAAACTACCAACAGAACTCGTTTCTGGCACCTTCCCCGGTGGAGGTGTGCATGGGGTGTGTTTGGAACATTTTGTCACCAGCCGAGTCCAAAATTCAGCGATTCCCCATCTCAGCCCAGAAAGCAGGTAGAACAAGTTTTGTGGTGCCTTTCAGCTGCCTACCGGGGTAGTGTAAAAACTACCAACAGAACTCGTTTCTGGCACCTTCCCCGGTGGAGTTGTGCATGGGGTGTGTTTGGAACATTTTGTCACCAGCCGAGTCCAAAATTCAGCGATTCCCCATCTCAGCCCAGAAAGCAGGTAGAACAAGTTTTGTGGTGCCTTTCAGCTGCCTACCGGGGTAGTGTAAAAACTACCAACAGAACTCGTTTCTGGCACCTTCCCCGGTGGAGTTGTGCATGGGGTGTGTTTGGAACATTTTGTCACCAGCCGAGTCCAAAATTCAGCGATTCCCCATCTCAGCCCAGAAAGCAGGTAGAACAAGTTTTGTGGTGCCTTTCAGGTGCCTACCGGGGTAGTGTAAAAACTACCAACAGAACTCGTTTCTGGCACCTTCCCCGGTGGAGTTGTGCATGGGGTGTGTTTGGAACATTTTGTCACCAGCCGAGTCCAAAATTCAGCGATTCCCCATCTCAGCCCAGAAAGCAGGTAGAACAAGTTTTGTGGTGCCTTTCTCTTGCCTACCGGGGTAGTGTAAAAACTACCAACAGAACTCGTTTCTGGCACCTTCCCCGGTGGAGTTGTGCATGGGGTGTGTTTGGAACATTTTGTCACCAGCCGAGTCCAAAATTCAGCGATTCCCCATCTCAGCCCAGAAAGCAGGTAGAACAAGTTTTGTGGTGCCTTTCAGCTGCCTACCGGGGTAGTGTAAAAACTACCAACAGAACTCGTTTCTGGCACCTTCCCCGGTGGAGTTGTGCATGGGGTGTGTTTGGAACATTTTGTCACCAGCCGAGTCCAAAATTCAGCGATTCCCCATCTCAGCCCAGAAAGCAGGTAGAACAAGTTTTGTGGTGCCTTTCAGCTGCCTACCGGGGTAGTGTAAAAACTACCAACAGAACTCGTTTCTGGCACCTTCCCCGGTGGAGTTGTGCATGGGGTGTGTTTGGAACATTTTGTCACCAGCCGAGTCCAAAATTCAGCGATTCCCCATCTCAGCCCAGAAAGCAGGTAGAACAAGTTTTGTGGTGCCTTTCAGCTGCCTACCGGGGTAGTGTAAAAACTACCAACAGAACTCGTTTCTGGCACCTTCCCCGGGGGAGTTGTGCATGGGGTGTGTTTGGAACATTTTGTCACCAGCCGAGTCCAAAATTCAGCGATTCCCCATCTCAGCCCAGAAAGCAGGTAGAACAAGTTTTGTGGTGCCTTTCAGCTGCCTACCGGGGTAGTGTAAAAACTACCAACAGAACTCGTTTCTGGCACCTTCCCCGGTGGAGTTGTGCATGGGGTGTGTTTGGAACATTTTGTCACCAGCCGAGTCCAAAATTCAGCGATTCCCCATCTCAGCCCAGAAAGCAGGTAGAACAAGTTTTGTGGTGCCTTTCAGCTGCCTACCGGGGTACTGTAAAAACTACCAACAGAACTCGTTTCTGGCACCTTCCCCGGTGGAGTTGTGCATGGGGTGTGTTTGGAACATTTTGTCACCAGCCGAGTCCAAAATTCAGCGATTCCCCATCTCAGCCCAGAAAGCAGGTAGAACAAGTTTTGTGGTGCCTTTCAGCTGCCTACCGGGGTACTGTAAAAACTACCAACAGAACTCGTTTCTGGCACCTTCCCCGGTGGAGTTGTGCATGGGGTGTGTTTGGAACATTTTGTCACCAGCCGAGTCCAAAATTCAGCGATTCCCCATCTCAGCCCAGAAAGCAGGTAGAACAAGTTTTGTGGTGCCTTTCTCTTGCCTACCGGGGTACTGTAAAAACTACCAACAGAACTCGTTTCTGGCACCTTCCCCGGTGGAGTTGTGCATGGGGTGTGTTTGGAACATTTTGTCACCAGCCGAGTCCAAAATTCAGCGATTCCCCATCTCAGCCCAGAAAGCAGGTAGAACAAGTTTTGTGGTGCCTTTCAGCTGCCTACCGGGGTAGTGTAAAAACTACCAACAGAACTCGTTTCTGGCACCTTCCCCGGTGGAGTTGTGCATGGGGTGTGTTTGGAACATTTTGTCACCAGCCGAGTCCAAAATTCAGCGATTCCCCATCTCAGCCCAGAAAGCAGGTAGAACAAGTTTTGTGGTGCCTTTCAGCTGCCTACCGGGGTACTGTAAAAACTACCAACAGAACTCGTTTCTGGCACCTTCCCCGGTGGAGTTGTGCATGGGGTGTGTTTGGAACATTTTGTCACCAGCCGAGTCCAAAATTCAGCGATTCCCCATCTCAGCCCAGAAAGCAGGTAGAACAAGTTTTGTGGTGCCTTTCAGCTGCCTACCGGGGTAGTGTAAAAACTACCAACAGAACTCGTTTCTGGCACCTTCCCCGGTGGAGTTGTGCATGGGGTGTGTTTGGAACATTTTGTCACCAGCCGAGTCCAAAATTCAGCGATTCCCCATCTCAGCCCAGAAAGCAGGTAGAACAAGTTTTGTGGTGCCTTTCAGCTGCCTACCGGGGTAGTGTAAAAACTACCAACAGAACTCGTTTCTGGCACCTTCCCCGGTGGAGTTGTGCATGGGGTGTGTTTGGAACATTTTGTCACCAGCCGAGTCCAAAATTCAGCGATTCCCCATCTCAGCCCAGAAAGCAGGTAGAACAAGTTTTGTGGTGCCTTTCTCTTGCCTACCGGGGTAGTGTAAAAACTACCGACAGAACTCGTTTCTGGCACCTTCCCCGGTGGAGTTGTGCATGGGGTGTGTTTGGAACATTTTGTCACCAGCCGAGTCCAAAATTCAGCGATTCCCCATCTCAGCCCAGAAAGCAGGTAGAACAAGTTTTGTGGTGCCTTTCTCTTGCCTACCGGGGTAGTGTAAAAACTACCAACAGAACTCGTTTCTGGCACCTTCCCCGGTGGAGTTGTGCATGGGGTGTGTTTGGAACATTTTGTCACCAGCCGAGTCCAAAATTCAGCGATTCCCCATCTCAGCCCAGAAAGCAGGTAGAACAAGTTTTGTGGTGCCTTTCAGCTGCCTACCGGGGTAGTGTAAAAACTACCAACAGAACTCGTTTCTGGCACCTTCCCCGGTGGAGTTGTGCATGGGGTGTGTTTGGAACATTTTGTCACCAGCCGAGTCCAAAATTCAGCGATTCCCCATCTCAGCCCAGAAAGCAGGTAGAACAAGTTTTGTGGTGCCTTTCAGCTGCCTACCGGGGTAGTGTAAAAACTACCAACAGAACTCGTTTCTGGCACCTTCCCCGGTGGAGTTGTGCATGGGGTGTGTTTGGAACATTTTGTCACCAGCCGAGTCCAAAATTCAGCGATTCCCCATCTCAGCCCAGAAAGCAGGTAGAACAAGTTTTGTGGTGCCTTTCAGCTGCCTACCGGGGTAGTGTAAAAACTACCAACAGAACTCGTTTCTGGCACCTTCCCCGGTGGAGTTGTGCATGGGGTGTGTTTGGAACATTCTGTCACCAGCCGAGTCCAAAATTCAGCTGTTCCCCATCTCTAGCCCAGGAAGCAGATAAGAAAAGGTTTAATGGTGCCTTTCAGCTGCCTACCGGGGTAGTGTAAAAACTACCAACGGAACTCGTTTCTGGCACCTTCCCCGGTGGAGTTGTGCATGGGGTGTGTTTGGAACATTTTGTCACCAGCCGAGTCCAAAATTCAGCGATTCCCCATCTCAGCCCAGAAAGCAGGTAGAACAAGTTTTGTGGTGCCTTTCAGCTGCCTACCGGGGTAGTGTAAAAACTACCAACAGAACTCCTTTCTGGCACCTTCCCCGGTGGAGTTGTGCATGGGGTGTGTTTGGAACATTTTGTCACCAGCCGAGTCCAAAATTCAGCGATTCCCCATCTCAGCCCAGAAAGCAGGTAGAACAAGTTTTGTGGTGCCTTTCAGCTGCCTACCGGGGTAGTGTAAAAACTACCAACAGAACTCGTTTCTGGCACCTTCCCCGGTGGAGTTGTGCATGGGGTGTGTTTGGAACATTTTGTCACCAGCCGAGTCCAAAAGTCAGCGATTCCCCATCTCAGCCCAGAAAGCAGGTAGAACAAGTTTTGTGGTGCCTTTCAGCTGCCTACCGGGGTAGTGTAAAAACTACCAACAGAACTCGTTTCTGGCACCTTCCCCGGTGGAGTTGTGCATGGGGTGTGTTTGGAACATTTTGTCACCAGCCGAGTCCAAAATTCAGCGATTCCCCATCTCAGCCCAGAAAGCAGGTAGAACAAGTTTTGTGGTGCCTTTCAGCTGCCTACCGGGGTAGTGTAAAAACTACCAACGGAACTCGTTTCTGGCACCTTCCCCGGTGGAGTTGTGCATGGGGTGTGTTTGGAACATTTTGTCACCAGCCGAGTCCAAAATTCAGCGATTCCCCATCTCAGCCCAGAAAGCAGGTAGAACAAGTTTTGTGGTGCCTTTCAGCTGCCTACCGGGGTAGTGTAAAAACTACCAACAGAACTCGTTTCTGGCACCTTCCCCGGTGGAGTTGTGCATGGGGTGTGTTTGGAACATTTTGTCACCAGCCGAGTCCAAAATTCAGCGATTCCCCATCTCAGCCCAGAAAGCAGGTAGAACAAGTTTTGTGGTGCCTTTCAGCTGCCTACCGGGGTAGTGTAAAAACTACCAACAGAACTCGTTTCTGGCACCTTCCCCGGTGGAGTTGTGCATGGGGTGTGTTTGGAACATTTTGTCACCAGCCGAGTCCAAAATTCAGCGATTCCCCATCTCAGCCCAGAAAGCAGGTAGAACAAGTTTTGTGGTGCCTTTCAGCTGCCTACCGGGGTACTGTAAAAACTACCAACAGAACTCGTTTCTGGCACCTTCCCCGGTGGAGTTGTGCATGGGGTGTGTTTGGAACATTTTGTCACCAGCCGAGTCCAAAATTCAGCGATTCCCCATCTCAGCCCAGAAAGCAGGTAGAACAAGTTTTGTGGTGCCTTTCAGCTGCCTACCGGGGTAGTGTAAAAACTACCAACAGAACTCGTTTCTGGCACCTTCCCCGGTGGAGTTGTGCATGGGGTGTGTTTGGAACATTTTGTCACCAGCCGAGTCCAAAATTCAGCGATTCCCCATCTCAGCCCAGAAAGCAGGTAGAACAAGTTTTGTGGTGCCTTTCAGCTGCCTACCGGGGTAGTGTAAAAACTACCAACAGAACTCGTTTCTGGCACCTTCCCCGGTGGAGTTGTGCATGGGGTGTGTTTGGAACATTTTGTCACCAGCCGAGTCCAAAATTCAGCGATTCCCCATCTCAGCCCAGAAAGCAGGTAGAACAAGTTTTGTGGTGCCTTTCAGCTGCCTACCGGGGTAGTGTAAAAACTACCAACAGAACTCGTTTCTGGCACCTTCCCCGGTGGAGTTGTGCATGGGGTGTGTTTGGAACATTTTGTCACCAGCCGAGTCCAAAATTCAGCGATTCCCCATCTCAGCCCAGAAAGCAGGTAGAACAAGTTTTGTGGTGCCTTTCAGCTGCCTACCGGGGTAGTGTAAAAACTACCAACAGAACTCGTTTCTGGCACCTTCCCCGGTGGAGTTGTGCATGGGGTGTGTTTGGAACATTTTGTCACCAGCCGAGTCCAAAATTCAGCGATTCCCCATCTCAGCCCAGAAAGCAGGTAGAACAAGTTTTGTGGTGCCTTTCAGCTGCCTACCGGGGTAGTGTAAAAACTACCAACAGAACTCGTTTCTGGCACCTTCCCCGGTGGAGTTGTGCATGGGGTGTGATTGGAACATTTTGTCACCAGCCGAGTCCAAAATTCAGCGATTCCCCATCTCAGCCCAGAAAGCAGGTAGAACAAGTTTTGTGGTGCCTTTCAGCTGCCTACCGGGGTAGTGTAAAAACTACCAACAGAACTCGTTTCTGGCACCTTCCCCGGTGGAGTTGTGCATGGGGTGTGTTTGGAACATTTTGTCACCAGCCGAGTCCAAAATTCAGCGATTCCCCATCTCAGCCCAGAAAGCAGGTAGAACAAGTTTTGTGGTGCCTTTCAGCTGCCTACCGGGGTAGTGTAAAAACTACCAACAGAACTCGTTTCTGGCACCTTCCCCGGTGGAGTTGTGCATGGGGTGTGTTTGGAACATTTTGTCACCAGCCGAGTCCAAAATTCAGCGATTCCCCATCTCAGCCCAGAAAGCAGGTAGAACAAGTTTTGTGGTGCCTTTCAGCTGCCTACCGGGGTAGTGTAAAAACTACCAACAGAACTCGTTTCTGGCACCTTCCCCGGTGGAGTTGTGCATGGGGTGTGTTTGGAACATTTTGTCACCAGCCGAGTCCAAAATTCAGCGATTCCCCATCTCGGCCCAGAAAGCAGGTAGAACAAGTTTTGTGGTGCCTTTCAGCTGCCTACCGGGGTAGTGTAAAAACTACCAACGGAACTCGTTTCTGGCACCTTCCCCGGTGGAGGTGTGCATGGGGTGTGTTTGGAACATTTTGTCACCAGCCGAGTCCAAAATTCAGCGATTCCCCATCTCAGCCCAGAAAGCAGGTAGAACAAGTTTTGTGGTGCCTTTCAGCTGCCTACCGGGGTAGTGTAAAAACTACCAACGGAACTCGTTTCTGGCACCTTCCCCGGTGGAGTTGTGCATGGGGTGTGTTTGGAACATTTTGTCACCAGCCGAGTCCAAAATTCAGCGATTCCCCATCTCAGCCCAGAAAGCAGGTAGAACAAGTTTTGTGGTGCCTTTCAGGTGCCTACCGGGGTAGTGTAAAAACTACCAACAGAACTCGTTTCTGGCACCTTCCCCGGTGGAGTTGTGCATGGGGTGTGTTTGGAACATTTTGTCACCAGCCGAGTCCAAAATTCAGCGATTCCCCATCTCAGCCCAGAAAGCAGGTAGAACAAGTTTTGTGGTGCCTTTCAGCTGCCTACCGTTGTAGTGTAAAAACTACCAACAGAACTCGTTTCTGGCACCTTCCCCGGTGGAGTTGTGCATGGGGTGTGTTTGGAACATTTTGTCACCAGCCGAGTCCAAAATTCAGCGATTCCCCATCTCAGCCCAGAAAGCAGGTAGAACAAGTTTTGTGGTGCCTTTCAGCTGCCTACCAGGGTAGTGTAAAAACTACCAACAGAACTCGTTTCTGGCACCTTCCCCGGTGGAGTTGTGCATGGGGTGTGTTTGGAACATTTTGTCACCAGCCGAGTCCAAAATTCAGCGATTCCCCATCTCAGCCCAGAAAGCAGGTAGAACAAGTTTTGTGGTGCCTTTCAGCTGCCTACCGGGGTAGTGTAAAAACTACCAACAGAACTCGTTTCTGGCACCTTCCCCGGTGGAGTTGTGCATGGGGTGTGTTTGGAACATTTTGTCACCAGCCGAGTCCAAAATTCAGCGATTCCCCATCTCAGCCCAGAAAGCAGGTAGAACAAGTTTTGTGGTGCCTTTCTCTTGCCTACCGGGGTAGTGTAAAAACTACCAACAGAACTCATTTCTGGCACCTTCCCCGGTGGAGTTGTGCATGGGGTGTGTTTGGAACATTTTGTCACCAGCCGAGTCCAAAATTCAGCGATTCCCCATCTCAGCCCAGAAAGCAGGTAGAACAAGTTTTGTGGTGCCTTTCTCTTGCCTACCGGGGTAGTGTAAAAACTACCAACAGAACTCGTTTCTGGCACCTTCCCCGGTGGAGTTGTGCATGGGGTGTGTTTGGAACATTTTGTCACCAGCCGAGTCCAAAATTCAGCGATTCCCCATCTCAGCCCAGAAAGCAGGTAGAACAAGTTTTGTGGTGCCTTTCAGCTGCCTACCGGGGTAGTGTAAAAACTACCAACAGAACTCGTTTCTGGCACCTTCCCCGGTGGAGTTGTGCATGGGGTGTGTTTGGAACATTTTGTCACCAGCCGAGTCCAAAATTCAGCGATTCCCCATCTCAGCCCAGAAAGCAGGTAGAACAAGTTTTGTGGTGCCTTTCAGCTGCCTACCGGGGTAGTGTAAAAACTACCAACAGAACTCGTTTCTGGCACCTTCCCCGGTGGAGGTGTGCATGGGGTGTGTTTGGAACATTTTGTCACCAGCCGAGTCCAAAATTCAGCGATTCCCCATCTCAGCCCAGAAAGCAGGTAGAACAAGTTTTGTGGTGCCTTTCAGCTGCCTACCGGGGTAGTGTAAAAACTACCAACGGAACTCGTTTCTGGCACCTTCCCCGGTGGAGTTGTGCATGGGGTGTGTTTGGAACATTTTGTCACCAGCCGAGTCCAAAATTCAGCGATTCCCCATCTCAGCCCAGAAAGCAGGTAGAACAAGTTTTGTGGTGCCTTTCTCTTGCCTACCGGGGTAGTGTAAAAACTACCAACAGAACTCGTTTCTGGCACCTTCCCCGGTGGAGTTGTGCATGGGGTGTGTTTGGAACATTTTGTCACCAGCCGAGTCCAAAATTCAGCGATTCCCCATCTCAGCCCAGAAAGCAGGTAGAACAAGTTTTGTGGTGCCTTTCAGCTGCCTACCGGGGTAGTGTAAAAACTACCAACAGAACTCGTTTCTGGCACCTTCCCCGGTGGAGTTGTGCATGGGGTGTGTTTGGAACATTTTGTCACCAGCCGAGTCCAAAATTCAGCTCTTCCCCATCTCAGCCCAGAAAGCAGGTAGAACAAGTTTTGTGGTGCCTTTCAGCTGCCTACCAGGGTAGTGTAAAAACTACCAACAGAACTCGTTTCTGGCACCTTCCCCGGTGGAGTTGTGCATGGGGTGTGTTTGGAACATTTTGTCACCAGCCGAGTCCAAAATTCAGCGATTCCCCATCTCAGCCCAGAAAGCAGGTAGAACAAGTTTTGTGGTGCCTTTCAGCTGCCTACCGGGGTAGTGTAAAAACTACCAACAGAACTCGTTTCTGGCACCTTCCCCGGTGGAGTTGTGCATGGGGTGTGTTTGGAACATTTTGTCACCAGCCGAGTCCAAAATTCAGCGATTCCCCATCTCAGCCCAGAAAGCAGGTAGAACAAGTTTTGTGGTGCCTTTCTCTTGCCTACCGGGGTAGTGTAAAAACTACCAACAGAACTCGTTTCTGGCACCTTCCCCGGTGGAGTTGTGCATGGGGTGTGTTTGGAACATTTTGTCACCAGCCGAGTCCAAAATTCAGCGATTCCCCATCTCAGCCCAGAAAGCAGGTAGAACAAGTTTTGTGGTGCCTTTCTCTTGCCTACCGGGGTAGTGTAAAAACTACCAACAGAACTCGTTTCTGGCACCTTCCCCGGTGGAGTTGTGCATGGGGTGTGTTTGGAACATTTTGTCACCAGCCGAGTCCAAAAGTCAGCGATTCCCCATCTCAGCCCAGAAAGCAGGTAGAACAAGTTTTGTGGTGCCTTTCAGCTGCCTACCGGGGTAGTGTAAAAACTACCAACAGAACTCGTTTCTGGCACCTTCCCCGGTGGAGTTGTGCATGGGGTGTGTTTGGAACATTTTGTCACCAGCCGAGTCCAAAATTCAGCGATTCCCCATCTCAGCCCAGAAAGCAGGTAGAACAAGTTTTGTGGTGCCTTTCAGCTGCCTACCGGGGTAGTGTAAAAACTACCAACAGAACTCGTTTCTGGCACCTTCCCCGGTGGAGTTGTGCATGGGGTGTGTTTGGAACATTTTGTCACCAGCCGAGTCCAAAATTCAGCGATTCCCCATCTCAGCCCAGAAAGCAGGTAGAACAAGTTTTGTGGTGCCTTTCAGCTGCCTACCGGGGTAGTGTAAAAACTACCAACAGAACTCGTTTCTGGCACCTTCCCCGGTGGAGTTGTGCATGGGGTGTGTTTGGAACATTTTGTCACCAGCCGAGTCCAAAATTCAGCGATTCCCCATCTCAGCCCAGAAAGCAGGTAGAACAAGTTTTGTGGTGCCTTTCAGCTGCCTACCGGGGTACTGTAAAAACTACCAACAGAACTCGTTTCTGGCACCTTCCCCGGTGGAGTTGTGCATGGGGTGTGTTTGGAACATTTTGTCACCAGCCGAGTCCAAAATTCAGCGATTCTCCATCTCAGCCAGAAAGCAGGTAGAACAAGTTTTGTGGTGCCTTTCTCTTGCCTACCGGGGTAGTGTAAAAACTACCAACAGAACTCGTTTCTGGCACCTTCCCCGGTGGAGTTGTGCATGGGGTGTGTTTGGAACATTTTGTCACCAGCCGAGTCCAAAATTCAGCGATTCCCCATCTCAGCCCAGAAAGCAGGTAGAACAAGTTTTGTGGTGCCTTTCAGCTGCCTACCGGGGTAGTGTAAAAAACTACCAACAGAACTCGTTTCTGGCACCTTCCCCGGTGGAGTTGTGCATGGGGTGTGTTTGGAACATTTTGTCACCAGCCGAGTCCAAAATTCAGCGATTCCCCATCTCAGCCCAGAAAGCAGGTAGAACAAGTTTTGTGGTGCCTTTCAGCTGCCTACCGGGGTAGTGTAAAAACTACCAACAGAACTCGTTTCTGGCACCTTCCCCGGTGGAGGTGTGCATGGGGTGTGTTTGGAACATTTTGTCACCAGCCGAGTCCAAAATTCAGCGATTCTCCATCTCAGCCCAGAAAGCAGGTAGAACAAGTTTGTGGTGCCTTTCTCTTGCCTACCGGGGTAGTGTAAAAACTACCAACAGAACTCGTTTCTGGCACCTTCCCCGGTGGAGTTGTGCATGGGGTGTGTTTGGAACATTTTGTCACCAGCCGAGTCCAAAATTCAGCGATTCCCCATCTCAGCCCAGAAAGCAGGTAGAACAAGTTTGTGGTGCCTTTCAGCTGCCTACCGGGGTAGTGTAAAAACTACCAACAGAACTCGTTTCTGGCACCTTCCCCGGTGGAGTTGTGCATGGGGTGTGTTTGGAACATTTTGTCACCAGCCGAGTCCAAAATTCAGCGATTCCCCATCTCGGCCCAGAAAGCAGGTAGAACAAGTTTTGTGGTGCCTTTCAGCTGCCTACCGGGGTAGTGTAAAACTACCAACGGAACTCGTTTCTGGCACCTTCCCCGGTGGAGGTGTGCATGGGGTGTGTTTGGAACATTTTGTCACCAGCCGAGTCCAAAATTCAGCGATTCCCCATCTCAGCCCAGAAAGCAGGTAGAACAAGTTTTGTGGTGCCTTTCAGCTGCCTACCGGGGTAGTGTAAAAACTACCAACGGAACTCGTTTCTGGCACCTTCCCCGGTGGAGTTGTGCATGGGGTGGTTTGGAACATTTTGTCACCAGCCGAGTCCAAAATTCAGCGATTCCCCATCTCAGCCCAGAAAGCAGGTAGAACAAGTTTTGTGGTGCCTTTCAGGTGCCTACCGGGGTAGTGTAAAAACTACCAACAGAACTCGTTTCTGGCACCTTCCCCGGTGGAGTTGTGCATGGGGTGTGTTTGGAACATTTTGTCACCAGCCGAGTCCAAAATTCAGCGATTCCCCATCTCAGCCCAGAAAGCAGGTAGAACAAGTTTTGTGGTGCCTTTCAGCTGCCTACCGTTGTAGTGTAAAAACTACCAACAGAACTCGTTTCTGGCACCTTCCCCGGTGGAGTTGTGCATGGGGTGTGTTTGGAACATTTTGTCACCAGCCGAGTCCAAAATTCAGCGATTCCCCATCTCAGCCCAGAAAGCAGGTAGAACAAGTTTTGTGGTGCCTTTCAGCTGCCTACCAGGGTAGTGTAAAAACTACCAACAGAACTCGTTTCTGGCACCTTCCCCGGTGGAGTTGTGCATAGGGGTGTGTTTGGAACATTTTGTCACCAGCCGAGTCCAAAATTCAGCGATTCCCCATCTCAGCCCAGAAAGCAGGTAGAACAAGTTTTGTGGTGCCTTTCAGCTGCCTACCGGGGTAGTGTAAAAACTACCAACAGAACTCGTTTCTGGCACCTTCCCCGGTGGAGTTGTGCATGGGGTGTGTTTGGAACATTTTGTCACCAGCCGAGTCCAAAATTCAGCGATTCCCCATCTCAGCCCAGAAAGCAGGTAGAACAAGTTTTGTGGTGCCTTTCTCTTGCCTACCGGGGTAGTGTAAAAACTACCAACAGAACTCGTTTCTGGCACCTTCCCCGGTGGAGTTGTGCATGGGGTGTGTTTGGAACATTTTGTCCACAGCCGAGTCCAAAATTCAGCGATTCCCCATCTCAGCCCAGAAAGCAGGTAGAACAAGTTTTGTGGTGCCTTTCTCTTGCCTACCGGGGTAGTGTAAAAACTACCAACAGAACTCGTTTCTGGCACCTTCCCCGGTGGAGTTGTGCATGGGGTGTGTTTGGAACATTTTGTCACCAGCCGAGTCCAAAAGTCAGCGATTCCCCATCTCAGCCCAGAAAGCAGGTAGAACAAGTTTTGTGGTGCCTTTCAGCTGCCTACCGGGGTAGTGTAAAAACTACCAACAGAACTCGTTTCTGGCACCTTCCCCGGTGGAGTTGTGCATGGGGTGTGTTTGGAACATTTTGTCACCAGCCGAGTCCAAAATTCAGCGATTCCCCATCTCAGCCCAGAAAGCAGGTAGAACAAGTTTTGTGGTGCCTTTCAGCTGCCTACCGGGGTAGTGTAAAAACTACCAACAGAACTCGTTTCTGGCACCTTCCCCGGTGGAGTTGTGCATGGGGTGTGTTTGGAACATTTTGTCACCAGCCGAGTCCAAAATTCAGCGATTCCCCATCTCAGCCCAGAAAGCAGGTAGAACAAGTTTTGTGGTGCCTTTCAGCTGCCTACCGGGGTAGTGTAAAAACTACCAACAGAACTCGTTTCTGGCACCTTCCCCGGTGGAGTTGTGCATGGGGTGTGTTTGGAACATTTTGTCACCAGCCGAGTCCAAAATTCAGCGATTCCCCATCTCAGCCCAGAAAGCAGGTAGAACAAGTTTTGTGGTGCCTTTCAGCTGCCTACCGGGGTAGTGTAAAAACTACCAACAGAACTCGTTTCTGGCACCTTCCCCGGTGGAGTTGTGCATGGGGTGTGTTTGGAACATTTTGTCACCAGCCGAGTCCAAAATTCAGCGATTCCCCATCTCAGCCCAGAAAGCAGGTAGAACAAGTTTTGTGGTGCCTTTCAGCTGCCTACCGGGGTAGTGTAAAAAACTACCAACAGAACTCGTTTCTGGCACCTTCCCCGGTGGAGTTGTGCATGGGGTGTGTTTGGAACATTTTGTCACCAGCCGAGTCCAAAATTCAGCGATTCCCCATCTCAGCCCAGAAAGCAGGTAGAACAAGTTTTGTGGTGCCTTTCAGCTGCCTACCGGGGTACTGTAAAAACTACCAACAGAACTCGTTTCTGGCACCTTCCCCGGTGGAGTTGTGCATGGGGTGTGTTTGGAACATTTTGTCACCAGCCGAGTCCAAAATTCAGCTGTTCCCCATCTCAGCCCAGAAAGCAGGTAGAACAAGTTTTGTGGTGCCTTTCAGCTGCCTACCGGGGTAGTGTAAAAACTACCAACAGAACTCGTTTCTGGCACCTTCCCCGGTGGAGTTGTGCATGGGGTGTGTTTGGAACATTTTGTCACCAGCCGAGTCCAAAATTCAGCGATTCCCCATCTCAGCCCAGAAAGCAGGTAGAACAAGTTTTGTGGTGCCTTTCAGCTGCCTACCGGGGTAGTGTAAAAACTACCAACAGAACTCGTTTCTGGCACCTTCCCCGGTGGAGTTGTGCATGGGGTGTGTTTGGAACATTTTGTCACCAGCCGAGTCCAAAATTCAGCGATTCCCCATCTCAGCCCAGAAAGCAGGTAGAACAAGTTTTGTGGTGCCTTTCAGCTGCCTACCGGGGTAGTGTAAAAACTACCAACAGAACTCGTTTCTGGCACCTTCCCCGGTGGAGGTGTGCATGGGGTGTGTTTGGAACATTTTGTCACCAGCCGAGTCCAAAATTCAGCGATTCTCCATCTCAGCCCAGAAAGCAGGTAGAACAAGTTTTGTGGTGCCTTTCTCTTGCCTACCGGGGTAGTGTAAAAACTACCAACAGAACTCGTTTCTGGCACCTTCCCCGGTGGAGTTGTGCATGGGGTGTGTTTGGAACATTTTGTCACCAGCCGAGTCCAAAATTCAGCGATTCCCCATCTCAGCCCAGAAAGCAGGTAGAACAACTTTTGTGGTGCCTTTCAGCTGCCTACCGGGGTAGTGTAAAAACTACCAACAGAACTCGTTTCTGGCACCTTCCCCGGTGGAGTTGTGCATGGGGTGTGTTTGGAACATTTTGTCAGCAGCCGAGTCAAAATTCAGCGATTCCCCATCTCAGCCCAGAAAGCAGGTAGAACAAGTTTTGTGGTGCCTTTCAGCTGCCTACCGGGGTAGTGTAAAAAACTACCAACAGAACTCGTTTCTGGCACCTTCCCCGGTGGAGTTGTGCATGGGGTGTGTTTGGAACATTTTGTCACCAGCCGAGTCCAAAATTCAGCGATTCTCCATCTCAGCCCAGAAAGCAGGTAGAACAAGTTTTGTGGTGCCTTTCTCTTGCCTACCGGGGTAGTGTAAAAACTACCAACAGAACTCGTTTCTGGCACCTTCCCCGGTGGAGTTGTGCATGGGGTGTGTTTGGAACATTTTGTCACCAGCCGAGTCCAAAATTCAGCGATTCCCCATCTCAGCCCAGAAAGCAGGTAGAACAAGTTTTGTGGTGCCTTTCAGCTGCCTACCGGGGTAGTGTAAAAACTACCAACAGAACTCGTTTCTGGCACCTTCCCCGGTGGAGTTGTGCATGGGGTGTGTTTGGAACATTTTGTCACCAGCCGAGTCCAAAATTCAGCGATTCCCCATCTCAGCCCAGAAAGCAGGTAGAACAAGTTTTGTGGTGCCTTTCAGCTGCCTACCGGGGTAGTGTAAAAACTACCAACAGAACTCGTTTCTGGCACCTTCCCCGGTGGAGTTGTGCATGGGGTGTGTTTGGAACATTTTGTCACCAGCCGAGTCCAAAATTCAGCGATTCCCCATCTCAGCCCAGAAAGCAGGTAGAACAAGTTTTGTGGTGCCTTTCAGCTGCCTACCGGGGTAGTGTAAAAACTACCAACAGAACTCGTTTCTGGCACCTTCCCCGGTGGAGTTGTGCATGGGGTGTGTTTGGAACATTTTGTCACCAGCCGAGTCCAAAATTCAGCGATTCTCCATCTCAGCCCAGAAAGCAGGTAGAACAAGTTTTGTGGTGCCTTTCTCTTGCCTACCGGGGTAGTGTAAAAACTACCAACAGAACTCGTTTCTGGCACCTTCCCCGGTGGAGTTGTGCATGGGGTGTGTTTGGAACATTTTGTCACCAGCCGAGTCCAAAATTCAGCGATTCCCCATCTCAGCCCAGAAAGCAGGTAGAACAAGTTTTGTGGTGCCTTTCAGCTGCCTACCGGGGTAGTGTAAAAACTACCAACAGAACTCGTTTCTGGCACCTTCCCCGGTGGAGTTGTGCATGGGGTGTGTTTGGAACATTTTGTCACCAGCCGAGTCCAAAATTCAGCGATTCCCCATCTCAGCCCAGAAAGCAGGTAGAACAAGTTTTGTGGTGCCTTTCAGCTGCCTACCGGGGTAGTGTAAAAACTACCAACAGAACTCGTTTCTGGCACCTTCCCCGGTGGAGTTGTGCATGGGGTGTGTTTGGAACATTTTGTCACCAGCCGAGTCCAAAATTCAGCGATTCCCCATCTCAGCCCAGAAAGCAGGTAGAACAAGTTTTGTGGTGCCTTTCAGCTGCCTACCGGGGTAGTGTAAAAACTACCAACAGAACTCGTTTCTGGCACCTTCCCCGGTGGAGTTGTGCATGGGGTGTGTTTGGAACATTTTGTCACCAGCCGAGTCCAAAATTCAGCGATTCCCCATCTCAGCCCAGAAAGCAGGTAGAACAAGTTTTGTGGTGCCTTTCAGCTGCCTACCGGGGTAGTGTAAAAACTACCAACAGAACTCGTTTCTGGCACCTTCCCCGGTGGAGTTGTGCATGGGGTGTGTTTGGAACATTTTGTCACCAGCCGAGTCCAAAATTCAGCGATTCCCCATCTCAGCCCAGAAAGCAGGTAGAACAAGTTTTGTGGTGCCTTTCTCTTGCCTACCGGGGTAGTGTAAAAACTACCAACAGAACTCGTTTCTGGCACCTTCCCCGGTGGAGTTGTGCATGGGGTGTGTTTGGAACATTTTGTCACCAGCCGAGTCCAAAATTCAGCGATTCCCCATCTCAGCCCAGAAAGCAGGTAGAACAAGTTTTGTGGTGCCTTTCAGCTGCCTACCGGGGTAGTGTAAAAACTACCAACAGAACTCGTTTCTGGCACCTTCCCCGGTGGAGTTGTGCATGGGGTGTGTTTGGAACATTTTGTCACCAGCCGAGTCCAAAATTCAGCGATTCCCCATCTCAGCCCAGAAAGCAGGTAGAACAAGTTTTGTGGTGCCTTTCTCTTGCCTACCGGAGTAGTGTAAAAACTACCAACAGAACTCGTTTCTGGCACCTTCCCCGGTGGAGTTGTGCATGGGGTGTGTTTGGAACATTTTGTCACCAGCCGAGTCCAAAATTCAGCGATTCCCCATCTCAGCCCAGAAAGCAGGTAGAACAAGTTTTGTGGTGCCTTTCTCTTGCCTACCGGGGTAGTGTAAAAACTACCAACAGAACTCGTTTCTGGCACCTTCCCCGGTGGAGTTGTGCATGGGGTGTGTTTGGAACATTTTGTCACCAGCCGAGTCCAAAATTCAGCGATTCCCCATCTCAGCCCAGAAAGCAGGTAGAACAAGTTTTGTGGTGCCTTTCAGCTGCCTACCGGGGTAGTGTAAAAACTACCAACAGAACTCGTTTCTGGCACCTTCCCCGGTGGAGTTGTGCATGGGGTGTGTTTGGAACATTTTGTCACCAGCCGAGTCCAAAATTCAGCGATTCCCCATCTCAGCCCAGAAAGCAGGTAGAACAAGTTTTGTGGTGCCTTTCAGCTGCCTACCGGGGTAGTGTAAAAACTACCAACAGAACTCGTTTCTGGCACCTTCCCCGGTGGAGTTGTGCATGGGGTGTGTTTGGAACATTTTGTCACCAGCCGAGTCCAAAATTCAGCGATTCCCCATCTCAGCCCAGAAAGCAGGTAGAACAAGTTTTGTGGTGCCTTTCAGCTGCCTACCGGGGTAGTGTAAAAACTACCAACAGAACTCGTTTCTGGCACCTTCCCCGGTGGAGTTGTGCATGGGGTGTGTTTGGAACATTTTGTCACCAGCCGAGTCCAAAATTCAGCGATTCCCCATCTCAGCCCAGAAAGCAGGTAGAACAAGTTTTGTGGTGCCTTTCAGCTGCCTACCGGGGTAGTGTAAAAACTACCAACAGAACTCGTTTCTGGCACCTTCCCCGGTGGAGTTGTGCATGGGGTGTGTTTGGAACATTTTGTCACCAGCCGAGTCCAAAATTCAGCGATTCCCCATCTCAGCCCAGAAAGCAGGTAGAACAAGTTTTGTGGTGCCTTTCAGCTGCCTACCGGGGTAGTGTAAAAACTACCAACAGAACTCGTTTCTGGCACCTTCCCCGGTGGAGTTGTGCATGGGGTGTGTTTGGAACATTTTGTCACCAGCCGAGTCCAAAATTCAGCGATTCCCCATCTCAGCCCAGAAAGCAGGTAGAACAAGTTTTGTGGTGCCTTTCTCTTGCCTACCGGGGTAGTGTAAAAACTACCAACAGAACTCGTTTCTGGCACCTTCCCCGGTGGAGTTGTGCATGGGGTGTGTTTGGAACATTTTGTCACCAGCCGAGTCCAAAATTCAGCGATTCCCCATCTCAGCCCAGAAAGCAGGTAGAACAAGTTTTGTGGTGCCTTTCTCTTGCCTACCGGGGTAGTGTAAAAACTACCAACAGAACTCGTTTCTGGCACCTTCCCCGGTGGAGTTGTGCATGGGGTGTGTTTGGAACATTTTGTCACCAGCCGAGTCCAAAATTCAGCGATTCCCCATCTCAGCCCAGAAAGCAGGTAGAACAAGTTTTGTGGTGCCTTTCAGCTGCCTACCGGGGTAGTGTAAAAACTACCAACAGAACTCGTTTCTGGCACCTTCCCCGGTGGAGTTGTGCATGGGGTGTGTTTGGAACATTTTGTCACCAGCCGAGTCGAAAATTCAGCGATTCCCCATCTCAGCCCAGAAAGCAGGTAGAACAAGTTTTGTGGTGCCTTTCAGCTGCCTACCGGGGTAGTGTAAAAACTACCAACAGAACTCCTTTCTGGCACCTTCCCCGGTGGAGTTGTGCATGGGGTGTGTTTGGAACATTTTGTCACCAGCCGAGTCCAAAATTCAGCGATTCCCCATCTCAGCCCAGAAAGCAGGTAGAACAAGTTTTGTGGTGCCTTTCAGCTGCCTACCGGGGTAGTGTAAAAACTACCAACAGAACTCGTTTCTGGCACCTTCCCCGGTGGAGTTGTGCATGGGGTGTGTTTGGAACATTTTGTCACCAGCCGAGTCCAAAATTCAGCGATTCCCCATCTCAGCCCAGAAAGCAGGTAGAACAAGTTTTGTGGTGCCTTTCTCTTGCCTACCGGGGTAGTGTAAAAACTACCAACGGAACTCGTTTCTGGCACCTTCCCCGGTGGAGTTGTGCATGGGGTGTGTTTGGAACATTTTGTCACCAGCCGAGTCCAAAATTCAGCGATTCCCCATCTCAGCCCAGAAAGCAGGTAGAACAAGTTTTGTGGTGCCTTTCAGCTGCCTACCGGGGTAGTGTAAAAACTACCAACAGAACTCGTTTCTGGCACCTTCCCCGGTGGAGTTGTGCATGGGGTGTGTTTGGAACATTTTGTCAGCAGCCGAGTCCAAAATTCAGCGATTCCCCATCTCAGCCCAGAAAGCAGGTAGAACAAGTTTTGTGGTGCCTTTCAGCTGCCTACCGGGGTAGTGTAAAAACTACCAACAGAACTCGTTTCTGGCACCTTCCCCGGTGGAGTTGTGCATGGGGTGTGTTTGGAACATTTTGTCACCAGCCGAGTCCAAAATTCAGCGATTCCCCATCTCAGCCCAGAAAGCAGGTAGAACAAGTTTTGTGGTGCCTTTCAGCTGCCTACCGGGGTAGTGTAAAAACTACCAACAGAACTCGTTTCTGGCACCTTCCCCGGTGGAGTTGTGCATGGGGTGTGTTTGGAACATTTTGTCACCAGCCGAGTCCAAAATTCAGCGATTCCCCATCTCAGCCCAGAAAGCAGGTAGAACAAGTTTTGTGGTGCCTTTCAGCTGCCTACCAGGGTAGTGTAAAAACTACCAACAGAACTCGTTTCTGGCACCTTCCCCGGTGGAGTTGTGCATGGGGTGTGTTTGGAACATTTTGTCAGCAGCCGAGTCCAAAATTCAGCGATTCCCCATCTCAGCCCAGAAAGCAGGTAGAACAAGTTTTGTGGTGCCTTTCAGCTGCCTACCGGGGTAGTGTAAAAACTACCAACAGAACTCGTTTCTGGCACCTTCCCCGGTGGAGTTGTGCATGGGGTGTGTTTGGAACATTTTGTCACCAGCCGAGTCCAAAATTCAGCGATTCCCCATCTCAGCCCAGAAAGCAGGTAGAACAAGTTTTGTGGTGCCTTTCAGCTGCCTACCGGGGTAGTGTAAAAACTACCAACAGAACTCGTTTCTGGCACCTTCCCCGGTGGAGTTGTGCATGGGGTGTGTTTGGAACATTTTGTCACCAGCCGAGTCCAAAATTCAGCCGTTCCCCATCTCAGCCCAGAAAGCAGGTACAACAAGTTTTGTGGTGCCTTTCAGCTGCCTACCGGGGTAGTGTAAAAACTACCAACAGAACTCGTTTCTGGCACCTTCCCCGGTGGAGTTGTGCATGGGGTGTGTTTGGAACATTTTGTCACCAGCCGAGTCCAAAATTCAGCGATTCCCCATCTCAGCCCAGAAAGCAGGTAGAACAAGTTTTGTGGTGCCTTTCAGCTGCCTACCGGGGTAGTGTAAAAACTACCAACAGAACTCCTTTCTGGCACCTTCCCCGGTGGAGTTGTGCATGGGGTGTGTTTGGAACATTTTGTCACCAGCCGAGTCCAAAATTCAGCGATTCCCCATCTCAGCCCAGAAAGCAGGTAGAACAAGTTTTGTGGTGCCTTTCAGCTGCCTACCGGGGTAGTGTAAAAACTACCAACAGAACTCGTTTCTGGCACCTTCCCCGGTGGAGTTGTGCATGGGGTGTGTTTGGAACATTTTGTCACCAGCCGAGTCCAAAATTCAGCGATTCCCCATCTCAGCCCAGAAAGCAGGTAGAACAAGTTTTGTGGTGCCTTTCAGCTGCCTACCGGGGTAGTGTAAAAACTACCAACAGAACTCGTTTCTGGCACCTTCCCCGGTGGAGTTGTGCATGGGGTGTGTTTGGAACATTTTGTCACCAGCCGAGTCCAAAATTCAGCGATTCCCCATCTCAGCCCAGAAAGCAGGTAGAACAAGTTTTGTGGTGCCTTTCAGCTGCCTACCGGGGTAGTGTAAAAACTACCAACAGAACTCGTTTCTGGCACCTTCCCCGGTGGAGTTGTGCATGGGGTGTGTTTGGAACATTTTGTCACCAGCCGAGTCCAAAATTCAGCGATTCTCCATCTCAGCCCAGAAAGCAGGTAGAACAAGTTTTGTGGTGCCTTTCTCTTGCCTACCAGGGTAGTGTAAAAACTACCGACAGAACTCGTTTCTGGCACCTTCCCCGGTGGAGTTGTGCATGGGGTGTGTTTGGAACATTTTGTCACCAGCCGAGTCCAAAATTCAGCGATTCCCCATCTCAGCCCAGAAAGCAGGTAGAACAAGTTTTGTGGTGCCTTTCTCTTGCCTACCGGGGTACTGTAAAAACTACCAACAGAACTCGTTTCTGGCACCTTCCCCGGTGGAGTTGTGCATGGGGTGTGTTTGGAACATTTTGTCACCAGCCGAGTCCAAAATTCAGCGATTCCCCATCTCAGCCCAGAAAGCAGGTAGAACAAGTTTTGTGGTGCCTTTCAGCTGCCTACCGGGGTAGTGTAAAAACTACCAACAGAACTCGTTTCTGGCACCTTCCCCGGTGGAGTTGTGCATGGGGTGTGTTTGGAACATTTTGTCACCAGCCGAGTCCAAAATTCAGCGATTCTCCATCTCAGCCCAGAAAGCAGGTAGAACAAGTTTTGTGGTGCCTTTCTCTTGCCTACCGGGGTAGTGTAAAAACTACCAACAGAACTCGTTTCTGGCACCTTCCCCGGTGGAGTTGTGCATGGGGTGTGTTTGGAACATTTTGTCACCAGCCGAGTCCAAAATTCAGCGATTCCCCATCTCAGCCCAGAAAGCAGGTAGAACAAGTTTTGTGGTGCCTTTCAGCTGCCTACCGGGGTAGTGTAAAAACTACCAACAGAACTCGTTTCTGGCACCTTCCCCGGTGGAGTTGTGCATGGGGTGTGTTTGGAACATTTTGTCACCAGCCGAGTCCAAAATTCAGCGATTCCCCATCTCAGCCCAGAAAGCAGGTAGAACAAGTTTTGTGGTGCCTTTCAGGTGCCTACCGGGGTAGTGTAAAAACTACCAACAGAACTCGTTTCTGGCACCTTCCCCGGTGGAGTTGTGCATGGGGTGTGTTTGGAACATTTTGTCAGCAGCCGAGTCCAAAATTCAGCGATTCCCCATCTCAGCCCAGAAAGCAGGTAGAACAAGTTTTGTGGTGCCTTTCAGCTGCCTACCGGGGTAGTGTAAAAACTACCAACAGAACTCGTTTCTGGCACCTTCCCCGGTGGAGTTGTGCATGGGGTGTGTTTGGAACATTTTGTCACCAGCCGAGTCCAAAATTCAGCGATTCTCCATCTCAGCCCAGAAAGCAGGTAGAACAAGTTTTGTGGTGCCTTTCTCTTGCCTACCGGGGTAGTGTAAAAACTACCAACAGAACTCGTTTCTGCCACCTTCCCCGGTGGAGTTGTGCATGGGGTGTGTTTGGAACATTTTGTCAGCAGCCGAGTCCAAAATTCAGCGATTCCCCATCTCAGCCCAGAAAGCAGGTAGAACAAGTTTTGTGGTGCCTTTCAGCTGCCTACCGGGGTAGTGTAAAAACTACCAACAGAACTCGTTTCTGGCACCTTCCCCGGTGGAGTTGTGCATGGGGTGTGTTTGGAACATTTTGTCAGCAGCCGAGTCCAAAATTCAGCGATTCCCCATCTCAGCCCAGAAAGCAGGTAGAACAAGTTTTGTGGTGCCTTTCAGCTGCCTACCGGGGTAGTGTAAAAACTACCAACAGAACTCGTTTCTGGCACCTTCCCCGGTGGAGTTGTGCATGGGGTGTGTTTGGAACATTTTGTCACCAGCCGAGTCCAAAATTCAGCGATTCCCCATCTCAGCCCAGAAAGCAGGTAGAACAAGTTTTGTGGTGCCTTTCTCTTGCCTACCGGGGTAGTGTAAAAACTACCAACAGAACTCGTTTCTGGCACCTTCCCCGGGGGAGTTGTGCATGGGGTGTGTTTGGAACATTTTGTCACCAGCCGAGTCCAAAATTCAGCGATTCCCCATCTCAGCCCAGAAAGCAGGTAGAACAAGTTTTGTGGTGCCTTTCAGCTGCCTACCGGGGTAGTGTAAAAACTACCAACAGAACTCGTTTCTGGCACCTTCCCCGGTGGAGTTGTGCATGGGGTGTGTTTGGAACATTTTGTCACCAGCCGAGTCCAAAATTCAGCGATTCCCCATCTCAGCCCAGAAAGCAGGTAGAACAAGTTTTGTGGTGCCTTTCAGGTGCCTACCGGGGTAGTGTAAAAACTACCAACAGAACTCGTTTCTGGCACCTTCCCCGGTGGAGTTGTGCATGGGGTGTGTTTGGAACATTTTGTCACCAGCCGAGTCCAAAATTCAGCGATTCCCCATCTCAGCCCAGAAAGCAGGTAGAACAAGTTTTGTGGTGCCTTTCAGCTGCCTACCGGGGTAGTGTAAAAACTACCAACAGAACTCGTTTCTGGCACCTTCCCCGGTGGAGTTGTGCATGGGGTGTGTTTGGAACATTTTGTCACCAGCCGAGTCCAAAATTCAGCGATTCTCCATCTCAGCCCAGAAAGCAGGTAGAACAAGTTTTGTGGTGCCTTTCTCTTGCCTACCGGGGTAGTGTAAAAACTACCAACAGAACTCGTTTCTGCCACCTTCCCCGGTGGAGTTGTGCATGGGGTGTGTTTGGAACATTTTGTCAGCAGCCGAGTCCAAAATTCAGCGATTCCCCATCTCAGCCCAGAAAGCAGGTAGAACAAGTTTTGTGGTGCCTTTCAGCTGCCTACCGGGGTAGTGTAAAAACTACCAACAGAACTCGTTTCTGGCACCTTCCCCGGTGGAGTTGTGCATGGGGTGTGTTTGGAACATTTTGTCAGCAGCCGAGTCCAAAATTCAGCGATTCCCCATCTCAGCCCAGAAAGCAGGTAGAACAAGTTTTGTGGTGCCTTTCAGCTGCCTACCGGGGTAGTGTAAAAACTACCAACAGAACTCGTTTCTGGCACCTTCCCCGGTGGAGTTGTGCATGGGGTGTGTTTGGAACATTTTGTCACCAGCCGAGTCCAAAATTCAGCGATTCCCCATCTCAGCCCAGAAAGCAGGTAGAACAAGTTTTGTGGTGCCTTTCTCTTGCCTACCGGGGTAGTGTAAAAACTACCAACAGAACTCGTTTCTGGCACCTTCCCCGGGGGAGTTGTGCATGGGGTGTGTTTGGAACATTTTGTCACCAGCCGAGTCCAAAATTCAGCGATTCCCCATCTCAGCCCAGAAAGCAGGTAGAACAAGTTTTGTGGTGCCTTTCAGCTGCCTACCGGGGTAGTGTAAAAACTACCAACAGAACTCGTTTCTGGCATCTTCCCCGGTGGAGTTGTGCATGGGGTGTGTTTGGAACATTTTGTCACCAGCCGAGTCCAAAATTCAGCGATTCCCCATCTCAGCCCAGAAAGCAGGTAGAACAAGTTTTGTGGTGCCTTTCTCTTGCCTACCGGGGTAGTGTAAAAACTACCAACAGAACTCGTTTCTGGCACCTTCCCCGGTGGAGTTGTGCATGGGGTGTGTTTGGAACATTTTGTCACCAGCCGAGTCCAAAATTCAGCGATTCCCCATCTCAGCCCAGAAAGCAGGTAGAACAAGTTTTGTGGTGCCTTTCTCTTGCCTACCGGGGTAGTGTAAAAACTACCAACAGAACTCGTTTCTGGCACCTTCCCCGGTGGAGTTGTGCATGGGGTGTGTTTGGAACATTTTGTCACCAGCCGAGTCCAAAATTCAGCGATTCCCCATCTCAGCCCAGAAAGCAGGTAGAACAAGTTTTGTGGTGCCTTTCAGCTGCCTACCGGGGTAGTGTAAAAACTACCAACAGAACTCGTTTCTGGCACCTTCCCCGGTGGAGTTGTGCATGGGGTGTGTTTGGAACATTTTGTCACCAGCCGAGTCCAAAATTCAGCGATTCCCCATCTCAGCCCAGAAAGCAGGTAGAACAAGTTTTGTGGTGCCTTTCAGCTGCCTACCGGGGTAGTGTAAAAACTACCAACAGAACTCGTTTCTGGCACCTTCCCCGGTGGAGTTGTGCATGGGGTGTGTTTGGAACATTTTGTCACCAGCCGAGTCCAAAATTCAGCGATTCCCCATCTCAGCCCAGAAAGCAGGTAGAACAAGTTTTGTGGTGCCTTTCTCTTGCCTACCGGGGTAGTGTAAAAACTACCAACAGAACTCGTTTCTGGCACCTTCCCCGGTGGAGTTGTGCATGGGGTGTGTTTGGAACATTTTGTCACCAGCCGAGTCCAAAATTCAGCGATTCCCCATCTCAGCCCAGAAAGCAGGTAGAACAAGTTTTGTGGTGCCTTTCAGCTGCCTACCGGGGTAGTGTAAAAACTACCAACAGAACTCGTTTCTGGCACCTTCCCCGGTGGAGTTGTGCATGGGGTGTGTTTGGAACATTTTGTCACCAGCCGAGTCCAAAATTCAGCGATTCCCCATCTCAGCCCAGAAAGCAGGTAGAACAAGTTTTGTGGTGCCTTTCAGCTGCCTACCGGGGTAGTGTAAAAACTACCAACAGAACTCGTTTCTGGCACCTTCCCCGGTGGAGTTGTGCATGGGGTGTGTTTGGAACATTTTGTCACCAGCCGAGTCCAAAATTCAGCGATTCCCCATCTCAGCCCAGAAAGCAGGTAGAACAAGTTTTGTGGTGCCTTTCAGCTGCCTACCGGGGTAGTGTAAAAACTACCAACAGAACTCGTTTCTGGCACCTTCCCCGGTGGAGTTGTGCATGGGGTGTGTTTGGAACATTTTGTCAGCAGCCGAGTCCAAAAGTCAGCGATTCCCCATCTCAGCCCAGAAAGCAGGTAGAACAAGTTTTGTGGTGCCTTTCTCTTGCCTACCGGGGTAGTGTAAAAACTACCAACAGAACTCGTTTCTGGCACCTTCCCCGGTGGAGTTGTGCATGGGGTGTGTTTGGAACATTTTGTCACCAGCCGAGTCCAAAATTCAGCGATTCCCCATCTCAGCCCAGAAAGCAGGTAGAACAAGTTTTGTGGTGCCTTTCAGCTGCCTACCGGGGTAGTGTAAAAACTACCAACAGAACTCGTTTCTGGCACCTTCCCCGGTGGAGTTGTGCATGGGGTGTGTTTGGAACATTTTGTCACCAGCCGAGTCCAAAAGTCAGCGATTCCCCATCTCAGCCCAGAAAGCAGGTAGAACAAGTTTTGTGGTGCCTTTCAGCTGCCTACCAGGGTAGTGTAAAAACTACCAACAGAACTCGTTTCTGGCACCTTCCCCGGTGGAGTTGTGCATGGGGTGTGTTTGGAACATTTTGTCAGCAGCCGAGTCCAAAATTCAGCGATTCCCCATCTCAGCCCAGAAAGCAGGTAGAACAAGTTTTGTGGTGCCTTTCTCTTGCCTACCGGGGTAGTGTAAAAACTACCAACAGAACTCGTTTCTGGCACCTTCCCCGGTGGAGTTGTGCATGGGGTGTGTTTGGAACATTTTGTCACCAGCCGAGTCCAAAATTCAGCGATTCTCCATCTCAGCCCAGAAAGCAGGTAGAACAAGTTTTGTGGTGCCTTTCTCTTGCCTACCGGGGTAGTGTAAAAACTACCAACAGAACTCGTTTCTGGCACCTTCCCCGGTGGAGTTGTGCATGGGGTGTGTTTGGAACATTTTGTCACCAGCCGAGTCCAAAATTCAGCGATTCCCCATCTCAGCCCAGAAAGCAGGTAGAACAAGTTTTGTGGTGCCTTTCAGCTGCCTACCGGGGTAGTGTAAAAACTACCAACAGAACTCGTTTCTGGCACCTTCCCCGGTGGAGTTGTGCATGGGGTGTGTTTGGAACATTTTGTCACCAGCCGAGTCCAAAATTCAGCGATTCTCCATCTCAGCCCAGAAAGCAGGTAGAACAAGTTTTGTGGTGCCTTTCTCTTGCCTACCGGGGTAGTGTAAAAACTACCAACAGAACTCGATTCTGGCACCTTCCCCGGTGGAGTTGTGCATGGGGTGTGTTTGGAACATTTTGTCACCAGCCGAGTCCAAAATTCAGCGATTCCCCATCTCAGCCCAGAAAGCAGGTAGAACAAGTTTTGTGGTGCCTTTCAGCTGCCTACCGGGGTAGTGTAAAAACTACCAACAGAACTCGTTTCTGGCACCTTCCCCGGTGGAGTTGTGCATGGGGTGTGTTTGGAACATTTTGTCACCAGCCGAGTCCAAAATTCAGCGATTCCCCATCTCAGCCCAGAAAGCAGGTAGAACAAGTTTTGTGGTGCCTTTCAGCTGCCTACCGGGGTAGTGTAAAAACTACCAACAGAACTCGTTTCTGGCACCTTCCCCGGTGGAGTTGTGCATGGGGTGTGTTTGGAACATTTTGTCACCAGCCGAGTCCAAAATTCAGCGATTCCCCATCTCAGCCCAGAAAGCAGGTAGAACAAGTTTTGTGGTGCCTTTCAGCTGCCTACCGGGGTAGTGTAAAAACTACCAACGGAACTCGTTTCTGGCACCTTCCCCGGTGGAGTTGTGCATGGGGTGTGTTTGGAACATTTTGTCACCAGCCGAGTCCAAAATTCAGCGATTCCCCATCTCAGCCCAGAAAGCAGGTAGAACAAGTTTTGTGGTGCCTTTCAGCTGCCTACCGGGGTAGTGTAAAAACTACCAACAGAACTCGTTTCTGGCACCTTCCCCGGTGGAGTTGTGCATGGGGTGTGTTTGGAACATTTTGTCACCAGCCGAGTCCAAAATTCAGCGATTCCCCATCTCAGCCCAGAAAGCAGGTAGAACAAGTTTTGTGGTGCCTTTCAGCTGCCTACCGGGGTAGTGTAAAAACTACCAACAGAACTCGTTTCTGGCACCTTCCCCGGTGGAGTTGTGCATGGGGTGTGTTTGGAACATTTTGTCACCAGCCGAGTCCAAAATTCAGCGATTCCCCATCTCAGCCCAGAAAGCAGGTAGAACAAGTTTTGTGGTGCCTTTCAGCTGCCTACCAGGGTAGTGTAAAAACTACCAACAGAACTCGTTTCTGGCACCTTCCCCGGTGGAGTTGTGCATGGGGTGTGTTTGGAACATTTTGTCACCAGCCGAGTCCAAAATTCAGCGATTCCCCATCTCAGCCCAGAAAGCAGGTAGAACAAGTTTTGTGGTGCCTTTCAGCTGCCTACCGGGGTAGTGTAAAAACTACCAACAGAACTCGTTTCTGGCACCTTCCCCGGTGGAGTTGTGCATGGGGTGTGTTTGGAACATTTTGTCACCAGCCGAGTCCAAAATTCAGCGATTCCCCATCTCAGCCCAGAAAGCAGGTAGAACAAGTTTTGTGGTGCCTTTCTCTTGCCTACCGGGGTAGTGTAAAAACTACCAACAGAACTCGTTTCTGGCACCTTCCCCGGTGGAGTTGTGCATGGGGTGTGTTTGGAACATTTTGTCACCAGCCGAGTCCAAAATTCAGCGATTCCCCATCTCAGCCCAGAAAGCAGGTAGAACAAGTTTTGTGGTGCCTTTCAGCTGCCTACCGGGGTAGTGTAAAAACTACCAACAGAACTCGTTTCTGGCACCTTCCCCGGTGGAGTTGTGCATGGGGTGTGTTTGGACCATTTTGTCACCAGCCGAGTCCAAAATTCAGCGATTCCCCATCTCAGCCCAGAAAGCAGGTAGAACAAGTTTTGTGGTGCCTTTCTCTTGCCTACCGGGGTAGTGTAAAAACTACCAACAGAACTCCTTTCTGGCACCTTCCCCGGTGGAGTTGTGCATGGGGTGTGTTTGGAACATTTTGTCACCAGCCGAGTCCAAAATTCAGCGATTCCCCATCTCAGCCCAGAAAGCAGGTAGAACAAGTTTTGTGGTGCCTTTCAGCTGCCTACCGGGGTAGTGTAAAAACTACCAACAGAACTCGTTTCTGGCACCTTCCCCGGTGGAGTTGTGCATGGGGTGTGTTTGGAACATTTTGTCACCAGCCGAGTCCAAAATTCAGCGATTCCCCATCTCAGCCCAGAAAGCAGGTAGAACAAGTTTTGTGGTGCCTTTCAGCTGCCTACCGGGGTAGTGTAAAAACTACCAACAGAACTCGTTTCTGGCACCTTCCCCGGTGGAGTTGTGCATGGGGTGTGTTTGGAACATTTTGTCACCAGCCGAGTCCAAAATTCAGCGATTCCCCATCTCAGCCCAGAAAGCAGGTAGAACAAGTTTTGTGGTGCCTTTCTCTTGCCTACCGGGGTAGTGTAAAAACTACCAACAGAACTCGTTTCTGGCACCTTCCCCGGTGGAGTTGTGCATGGGGTGTGTTTGGAACATTTTGTCACCAGCCGAGTCCAAAATTCAGCGATTCCCCATCTCAGCCCAGAAAGCAGGTAGAACAAGTTTTGTGGTGCCTTTCAGCTGCCTACCGGGGTAGTGTAAAAACTACCAACAGAACTCGTTTCTGGCACCTTCCCCGGTGGAGTTGTGCATGGGGTGTGTTTGGACCATTTTGTCACCAGCCGAGTCCAAAATTCAGCGATTCCCCATCTCAGCCCAGAAAGCAGGTAGAACAAGTTTTGTGGTGCCTTTCTCTTGCCTACCGGGGTAGTGTAAAAACTACCAACAGAACTCCTTTCTGGCACCTTCCCCGGTGGAGTTGTGCATGGGGTGTGTTTGGAACATTTTGTCACCAGCCGAGTCCAAAATTCAGCGATTCCCCATCTCAGCCCAGAAAGCAGGTAGAACAAGTTTTGTGGTGCCTTTCAGCTGCCTACCGGGGTAGTGTAAAAACTACCAACAGAACTCGTTTCTGGCACCTTCCCCGGTGGAGTTGTGCATGGGGTGTGTTTGGAACATTTTGTCACCAGCCGAGTCCAAAATTCAGCGATTCCCCATCTCAGCCCAGAAAGCAGGTAGAACAAGTTTTGTGGTGCCTTTCAGCTGCCTACCGGGGTAGTGTAAAAACTACCAACAGAACTCGTTTCTGGCACCTTCCCCGGTGGAGTTGTGCATGGGGTGTGTTTGGAACATTTTGTCACCAGCCGAGTCCAAAATTCAGCGATTCCCCATCTCAGCCCAGAAAGCAGGTAGAACAAGTTTTGTGGTGCCTTTCTCTTGCCTACCGGGGTAGTGTAAAAACTACCAACAGAACTCGTTTCTGGCACCTTCCCCGGTGGAGTTGTGCATGGGGTGTGTTTGGAACATTTTGTCACCAGCCGAGTCCAAAATTCAGTGATTCCCCATCTCAGCCCAGAAAGCAGGTAGAACAAGTTTTGTGGTGCCTTTCTCTTGCCTACCGGGGTAGTGTAAAAACTACCAACGGAACTCGATTCTGGCACCTTCCCCGGTGGAGTTGTGCATGGGGTGTGTTTGGAACATTTTGTCACCAGCCGAGTCCAAAATTCAGCGATTCCCCATCTCAGCCCAGAAAGCAGGTAGAACAAGTTTTGTGGTGCCTTTCAGCTGCCTACCGGGGTAGTGTAAAAACTACCAACAGAACTCGTTTCTGGCAATTTCCCCGGTGGAGTTGTGCATGGGGTGTGTTTGGAACATTTTGTCACCAGCCGAGTCCAAAATTCAGCGATTCCCCATCTCAGCCCAGAAAGCAGGTAGAACAAGTTTTGTGGTGCCTTTCAGCTGCCTACCGGGGTAGTGTAAAAACTACCAACAGAACTCGTTTCTGGCACCTTCCCCGGTGGAGTTGTGCATGGGGTGTGTTTGGAACATTTTGTCACCAGCCGAGTCCAAAATTCAGCGATTCTCCATCTCAGCCCAGAAAGCAGGTACAACAAGTTTTGTGGTGCCTTTCAGCTGCCTACCGGGGTAGTGTAAAAACTACTGACAGAACTCGTTTCTGGCACCTTCCCCGGTGGAGTTGTGCATGGGGTGTGTTTGGAACATTTTGTCACCAGCCGAGTCCAAAATTCAGCGATTCCCCATCTCAGCCCAGAAAGCAGGTAGAACAAGTTTTGTGGTGCCTTTCAGCTGCCTACCGGGGTAGTGTAAAAACTACCAACAGAACTCGTTTCTGGCACCTTCCCCGGTGGAGTTGTGCATGGGGTGTGTTTGGAACATTTTGTCACCAGCCGAGTCCAAAATTCAGCGATTCCCCATCTCAGCCCAGAAAGCAGGTAGAACAAGTTTTGTGGTGCCTTTCTCTTGCCTACCGGGGTAGTGTAAAAACTACCAACAGAACTCGTTTCTGGCACCTTCCCCGGTGGAGTTGTGCATGGGGTGTGTTTGGAACATTTTGTCACCAGCCGAGTCCAAAATTCAGCGATTCCCCATCTCAGCCCAGAAAGCAGGTAGAACAAGTTTTGTGGTGCCTTTCTCTTGCCTACCGGGGTAGTGTAAAAACTACCGACAGAACTCGTTTCTGGCACCTTCCCCGGTGGAGTTGTGCATGGGGTGTGTTTGGAACATTTTGTCACCAGCCGAGTCCAAAATTCAGCGATTCCCCATCTCAGCCCAGAAAGCAGGTAGAACAAGTTTTGTGGTGCCTTTCAGCTGCCTACCGGGGTAGTGTAAAAACTACCAACAGAACTCGTTTCTGGCACCTTCCCCGGTGGAGTTGTGCATGGGGTGTGTTTGGAACATTTTGTCACCAGCCGAGTCCAAAATTCAGCGATTCCCCATCTCAGCCCAGAAAGCAGGTAGAACAAGTTTTGTGGTGCCTTTCAGCTGCCTACCGGGGTAGTGTAAAAACTACCAACAGAACTCGTTTCTGGCACCTTCCCCGGTGGAGTTGTGCATGGGGTGTGTTTGGAACATTTTGTCACCAGCCGAGTCCAAAATTCAGCGATTCCCCATCTCAGCCCAGAAAGCAGGTAGAACAAGTTTTGTGGTGCCTTTCAGCTGCCTACCGGGGTAGTGTAAAAACTACCAACAGAACTCGTTTCTGGCACCTTCCCCGGTGGAGTTGTGCATGGGGTGTGTTTGGAACATTTTGTCACCAGCCGAGTCCAAAATTCAGCGATTCCCCATCTCAGCCCAGAAAGCAGGTAGGACAAGTTTTGTGGTGCCTTTCTCTTGCCTACCGGGGTAGTGTAAAAACTACCAACAGAACTCGTTTCTGGCACCTTCCCCGGTGGAGTTGTGCATGGGGTGTGTTTGGAACATTTTGTCACCAGCCGAGTCCAAAATTCAGCGATTCCCCATCTCAGCCCAGAAAGCAGGTAGAACAAGTTTTGTGGTGCCTTTCAGCTGCCTACCGGGGTAGTGTAAAAACTACCAACGGAACTCGTTTCTGGCACCTTCCCCGGTGGAGTTGTGCATGGGGTGTGTTTGGAACATTTTGTCACCAGCCGAGTCCAAAATTCAGCGATTCCCCATCTCAGCCCAGAAAGCAGGTAGAACAAGTTTTGTGGTGCCTTTCTCTTGCCTACCGGGGTAGTGTAAAAACTACCAACAGAACTCGTTTCTGGCACCTTCCCCGGTGGAGGTGTGCATGGGGTGTGTTTGGAACATTTTGTCACCGCCGAGTCCAAAATTCAGCGATTCCCCATCTCAGCCCAGAAAGCAGGTAGAACAAGTTTTGTGGTGCCTTTCAGCTGCCTACCGGGGTAGTGTAAAAAGTACCAACAGAACTCCTTTCTGGCACCTTCCCCGGTGGAGTTGTGCATGGGGTGTGTTTGGAACATTTTGTCACCAGCCGAGTCCAAAATTCAGCGATTCCCCATCTCAGCCCAGAAAGCAGGTAGAACAAGTTTTGTGGTGCCTTTCTCTTGCCTACCGGGGTAGTGTAAAAACTACCAACAGAACTCGTTTCTGGCACCTTCCCCGGTGGAGTTGTGCATGGGGTGTGTTTGGAACATTTTGTTACCAGCCGAGTCCAAAATTCAGCGATTCCCCATCTCAGCCCAGAAAGCAGGTAGAACAAGTTTTGTGGTGCCTTTCAGCTGCCTACCGGGGTAGTGTAAAAAGTACCAACAGAACTCGTTTCTGGCACCTTCCCCGGTGGAGTTGTGCATGGGGTGTGTTTGGAACATTTTGTCACCAGCCGAGTCCAAAATTCAGCGATTCCCCATCTCAGCCCAGAAAGCAGGTAGAACAAGTTTTGTGGTGCCTTTCAGCTGCCTACCGGGGTAGTGTAAAAACTACCAACAGAACTCGTTTCTGGCACCTTCCCCGGTGGAGTTGTGCATGGGGTGTGTTTGGAACATTTTGTCACCAGCCGAGTCCAAAATTCAGCGATTCCCCATCTCAGCCCAGAAAGCAGGTAGAACAAGTTTTGTGGTGCCTTTCAGCTGCCTACCGGGGTAGTGTAAAAACTACCGACAGAACTCGTTTCTGGCACCTTCCCCGGTGGAGTTGTGCATGGGGTGTGTTTGGAACATTTTGTCACCAGCCGAGTCCAAAATTCAGCGATTCCCCATCTCAGCCCAGAAAGCAGGTAGAACAAGTTTTGTGGTGCCTTTCAGCTGCCTACCGGGGTAGTGTAAAAACTACCAACAGAACTCGTTTCTGGCACCTTCCCCGGTGGAGTTGTGCATGGGGTGTGTTTGGAACATTTTGTCACCAGCCGAGTCCAAAATTCAGCGATTCCCCATCTCAGCCCAGAAAGCAGGTAGAACAAGTTTTGTGGTGCCTTTCAGCTGCCTACCGGGGTAGTGTAAAAACTACCAACAGAACTCGTTTCTGGCACCTTCCCCGGTGGAGTTGTGCATGGGGTGTGTTTGGAACATTTTGTCACCAGCCGAGTCCAAAATTCAGCGATTCCCCATCTCAGCCCAGAAAGCAGGTAGAACAAGTTTTGTGGTGCCTTTCAGCTGCCTACCGGGGTAGTGTAAAAAGTACCAACAGAACTCCTTTCTGGCACCTTCCCCGGTGGAGTTGTGCATGGGGTGTGTTTGGAACATTTTGTCACCAGCCGAGTCCAAAATTCAGCGATTCCCCATCTCAGCCCAGAAAGCAGGTAGAACAAGTTTTGTGGTGCCTTTCTCTTGCCTACCGGGGTAGTGTAAAAACTACCAACAGAACTCGTTTCTGGCACCTTCCCCGGTGGAGTTGTGCATGGGGTGTGTTTGGAACATTTTGTCACCAGCCGAGTCCAAAATTCAGCTCTTCCCCATCTCAGCCCAGAAAGCAGGTAGAACAAGTTTTGTGGTGCCTTTCAGCTGCCTACCGGGGTAGTGTAAAAACTACCAACAGAACTCGTTTCTGGCACCTTCCCCGGTGGAGTTGTGCATGGGGTGTGTTTGGAACATTTTGTCACCAGCCGAGTCCAAAATTCAGCGATTCCCCATCTCAGCCCAGAAAGCAGGTAGAACAAGTTTTGTGGTGCCTTTCTCTTGCCTACCGGGGTAGTGTAAAAACTACCAACAGAACTCGTTTCTGGCACCTTCCCCGGTGGAGTTGTGCATGGGGTGTGTTTGGAACATTTTGTCACCAGCCGAGTCCAAAATTCAGCGATTCCCCATCTCAGCCCAGAAAGCAGGTAGAACAAGTTTTGTGGTGCCTTTCAGCTGCCTACCGGGGTAGTGTAAAAAGTACCAACAGAACTCCTTTCTGGCACCTTCCCCGGTGGAGTTGTGCATGGGGTGTGTTTGGAACATTTTGTCACCAGCCGAGTCCAAAAGTCAGCGATTCCCCATCTCAGCCCAGAAAGCAGGTAGAACAAATTTTGTGGTGCCTTTCAGCTGCCTACCGGGGTAGTGTAAAAACTACCAACAGAACTCGTTTCTGGCACCTTCCCCGGTGGAGTTGTGCATGGGGTGTGTTTGGAACATTTTGTCACCAGCCGAGTCCAAAAGTCAGCGATTCCCCATCTCAGCCCAGAAAGCAGGTAGAACAAGTTTTGTGGTGCCTTTCAGCTGCCTACCGGGGTAGTGTAAAAACTACCAACAGAACTCGTTTCTGGCACCTTCCCCGGTGGAGTTGTGCATGGGGTGTGTTTGGAACATTTTGTCACCAGCCGAGTCCAAAATTCAGCGATTCTCCATCTCAGCCCAGAAAGCAGGTACAACAAGTTTTGTGGTGCCTTTCAGCTGCCTACCGGGGTAGTGTAAAAACTACTGACAGAACTCGTTTCTGGCACCTTCCCCGGTGGAGTTGTGCATGGGGTGTGTTTGGAACATTTTGTCACCAGCCGAGTCCAAAATTCAGCGATTCCCCATCTCAGCCCAGAAAGCAGGTAGAACAAGTTTTGTGGTGCCTTTCAGCTGCCTACCGGGGTAGTGTAAAAACTACCAACAGAACTCGTTTCTGGCACCTTCCCCGGTGGAGTTGTGCATGGGGTGTGTTTGGAACATTTTGTCACCAGCCGAGTCCAAAATTCAGCGATTCCCCATCTCAGCCCAGAAAGCAGGTAGAACAAGTTTTGTGGTGCCTTTCAGCTGCCTACCGGGGTAGTGTAAAAACTACCAACAGAACTCGTTTCTGGCACCTTCCCCGGTGGAGTTGTGCATGGGGTGTGTTTGGAACATTTTGTCACCAGCCGAGTCCAAAATTCAGCGATTCCCCATCTCAGCCCAGAAAGCAGGTAGAACAAGTTTTGTGGTGCCTTTCAGCTGCCTACCGGGGTAGTGTAAAAACTACCAACAGAACTCGTTTCTGGCACCTTCCCCGGTGGAGTTGTGCATGGGGTGTGTTTGGAACATTTTGTCACCAGCCGAGTCCAAAATTCAGCGATTCCCCATCTCAGCCCAGAAAGCAGGTAGAACAAGTTTTGTGGTGCCTTTCAGCTGCCTACCGGGGTAGTGTAAAAACTACCAACAGAACTCGTTTCTGGCACCTTCCCCGGTGGAGTTGTGCATGGGGTGTGTTTGGAACATTTTGTCACCAGCCGAGTCCAAAATTCAGCGATTCCCCATCTCAGCCCAGAAAGCAGGTAGAACAAGTTTTGTGGTGCCTTTCAGCTGCCTACCGGGGTAGTGTAAAAACTACCAACAGAACTCGTTTCTGGCACCTTCCCCGGTGGAGTTGTGCATGGGGTGTGTTTGGAACATTTTGTCACCAGCCGAGTCCAAAATTCAGCGATTCCCCATCTCAGCCCAGAAAGCAGGTAGAACAAGTTTTGTGGTGCCTTTCTCTTGCCTACCGGGGTAGTGTAAAAACTACTGACAAAACTCGTTTCTGGCACCTTCCCCGGTGGAGTTGTGCATGGGGTGTGTTTGGAACATTTTGTCACCAGCCGAGTCCAAAATTCAGCGATTCCCCATCTCAGCCCAGAAAGCAGGTAGAACAAGTTTTGTGGTGCCTTTCTCTTGCCTACCGGGGTAGTGTAAAAACTACCAACAGAACTCGTTCTGGCACCTTCCCCGGTGGAGTTGTGCATGGGGTGTGTTTGGAACATTTTGTCACCAGCCGAGTCCAAAATTCAGCGATTCCCCATCTCAGCCGAGAAAGCAGGTAGAACAAGTTTTGTGGTGCCTTTCAGCTGCCTACCGGGGTAGTGTAAAAACTACCAACAGAACTCGTTTCTGGCACCTTCCCCGGTGGAGTTGTGCATGGGGTGTGTTTGGAACATTTTGTCACCAGCCGAGTCCAAAATTCAGCCGTTCCCCATCTCAGCCCAGAAAGCAGGTAGAACAAGTTTTGTGGTGCCTTTCAGCTGCCTACCGGGGTAGTGTAAAAACTACCAACAGAACTCGTTTCTGGCACCTTCCCCGGTGGAGTTGTGCATGGGGTGTGTTTGGAACATTTTGTCACCAGCCGAGTCCAAAATTCAGCGATTCCCCATCTCAGCCCAGAAAGCAGGTAGAACAAGTTTTGTGGTGCCTTTCAGCTGCCTACCGGGGTAGTGTAAAAAGTACCAACAGAACTCCTTTCTGGCACCTTCCCCGGTGGAGTTGTGCATGGGGTGTGTTTGGAACATTTTGTCACCAGCCGAGTCCAAAATTCAGCGATTCCCCATCTCAGCCCAGAAAGCAGGTAGAACAAGTTTTGTGGTGCCTTTCTCTTGCCTACCGGGGTAGTGTAAAAACTACCAACAGAACTCGTTTCTGGCACCTTCCCCGGTGGAGTTGTGCATGGGGTGTGTTTGGAACATTTTGTCACCAGCCGAGTCCAAAATTCAGCGATTCCCCATCTCAGCCCAGAAAGCAGGTAGAACAAGTTTTGTGGTGCCTTTCTCTTGCCTACCGGGGTAGTGTAAAAACTACCAACAGAACTCGTTTCTGGCACCTTCCCCGGTGGAGTTGTGCATGGGGTGTGTTTGGAACATTTTGTCACCAGCCGAGTCCAAAATTCAGCGATTCCCCATCTCAGCCCAGAAAGCAGGTAGAACAAGTTTTGTGGTGCCTTTCTCTTGCCTACCGGGGTAGTGTAAAAACTACCAACAGAACTCGTTTCTGGCACCTTCCCCGGTGGAGTTGTGCATGGGGTGTGTTTGGAACATTTTGTCACCAGCCGAGTCCAAAATTCAGCGATTCCCCATCTCAGCCCAGAAAGCAGGTAGAACAAGTTTTGTGGTGCCTTTCAGCTGCCTACCGGGGTAGTGTAAAAAGTACCAACAGAACTCCTTTCTGGCACCTTCCCCGGTGGAGTTGTGCATGGGGTGTGTTTGGAACATTTTGTCACCAGCCGAGTCCAAAATTCAGCGATTCCCCATCTCAGCCCAGAAAGCAGGTACAACAAGTTTTGTGGTGCCTTTCAGCTGCCTACCGGGGTAGTGTAAAAACTACCAACAGAACTCGTTTCTGGCACCTTCCCCGGTGGAGTTGTGCATGGGGTGTGTTTGGAACATTTTGTCACCAGCCGAGTCCAAAAGTCAGCGATTCCCCATCTCAGCCCAGAAAGCAGGTAGAACAAGTTTTGTGGTGCCTTTCAGCTGCCTACCGGGGTAGTGTAAAAACTACCAACAGAACTCGTTTCTGGCACCTTCCCCGGTGGAGTTGTGCATGGGGTGTGTTTGGAACATTTTGTCACCAGCCGAGTCCAAAATTCAGCGATTCTCCATCTCAGCCCAGAAAGCAGGTACAACAAGTTTTGTGGTGCCTTTCAGCTGCCTACCGGGGTAGTGTAAAAACTACTGACAGAACTCGTTTCTGGCACCTTCCCCGGTGGAGTTGTGCATGGGGTGTGTTTGGAACATTTTGTCACCAGCCGAGTCCAAAATTCAGCGATTCCCCATCTCAGCCCAGAAAGCAGGTAGAACAAGTTTTGTGGTGCCTTTCAGCTGCCTACCGGGGTAGTGTAAAAACTACCAACAGAACTCGTTTCTGGCACCTTCCCCGGTGGAGTTGTGCATGGGGTGTGTTTGGAACATTTTGTCACCAGCCGAGTCCAAAATTCAGCGATTCCCCATCTCAGCCCAGAAAGCAGGTAGAACAAGTTTTGTGGTGCCTTTCAGCTGCCTACCGGGGTAGTGTAAAAACTACCAACAGAACTCGTTTCTGGCACCTTCCCCGGTGGAGTTGTGCATGGGGTGTGTTTGGAACATTTTGTCACCAGCCGAGTCCAAAATTCAGCGATTCCCCATCTCAGCCCAGAAAGCAGGTAGAACAAGTTTTGTGGTGCCTTTCAGCTGCCTACCGGGGTAGTGTAAAAACTACCAACAGAACTCGTTTCTGGCACCTTCCCCGGTGGAGTTGTGCATGGGGTGTGTTTGGAACATTTTGTCACCAGCCGAGTCCAAAATTCAGCGATTCCCCATCTCAGCCCAGAAAGCAGGTAGAACAAGTTTTGTGGTGCCTTTCTCTTGCCTACCGGGGTAGTGTAAAAACTACTGACAGAACTCGTTTCTGGCACCTTCCCCGGTGGAGTTGTGCATGGGGTGTGTTTGGAACATTTTGTCACCAGCCGAGTCCAAAATTCAGCGATTCCCCATCTCAGCCCAGAAAGCAGGTAGAACAAGTTTTGTGGTGCCTTTCTCTTGCCTACCGGGGTAGTGTAAAAACTACCAACAGAACTCGTTCTGGCACCTTCCCCGGTGGAGTTGTGCATGGGGTGTGTTTGGAACATTTTGTCACCAGCCGAGTCCAAAATTCAGCGATTCCCCATCTCAGCCCAGAAAGCAGGTAGAACAAGTTTTGTGGTGCCTTTCAGCTGCCTACCGGGGTAGTGTAAAAACTACCAACAGAACTCGTTTCTGGCACCTTCCCCGGTGGAGTTGTGCATGGGGTGTGTTTGGAACATTTTGTCACCAGCCGAGTCCAAAATTCAGCCGTTCCCCATCTCAGCCCAGAAAGCAGGTAGAACAAGTTTTGTGGTGCCTTTCAGCTGCCTACCGGGGTAGTGTAAAACCTACCAACAGAACTCGTTTCTGGCACCTTCCCCGGTGGAGTTGTGCATGGGGTGTGTTTGGAACATTTTGTCACCAGCCGAGTCCAAAATTCAGCGATTCCCCATCTCAGCCCAGAAAGCAGGTAGAACAAGTTTTGTGGTGCCTTTCAGCTGCCTACCGGGGTAGTGTAAAAACTACCAACAGAACTCGTTTCTGGCACCTTCCCCGGTGGAGGTGTGCATGGGGTGTGTTTGGAACATTTTGTCACCAGCCGAGTCCAAAATTCAGCCGTTCCCCATCTCAGCCCAGAAAGCAGGTAGAACAAGTTTTGTGGTGCCTTTCTCTTGCCTACCGGGGTAGTGTAAAAACTACCAACAGAACTCGTTTCTGGCACCTTCCCCGGTGGAGTTGTGCATGGGGTGTGTTTGGAACATTTTGTCACCAGCCGAGTCCAAAATTCAGCGATTCCCCATCTCAGCCCAGAAAGCAGGTAGAACAAGTTTTGTGGTGCCTTTCAGCTGCCTACCGGGGTAGTGTAAAAACTACCAACGGAACTCGTTTCTGGCACCTTCCCCGGTGGAGTTGTGCATGGGGTGTGTTTGGAACATTTTGTTACCAGCCGAGTCCAAAATTCAGCGATTCCCCATCTCAGCCCAGAAAGCAGGTAGAACAAGTTTTGTGGTGCCTTTCAGCTGCCTACCGGGGTAGTGTAAAAACTACCAACGGAACTCGTTTCTGGCACCTTCCCCGGTGGAGTTGTGCATGGGGTGTGTTTGGAACATTTTGTCACCAGCCAAGTCCAAAATTCAGCGATTCCCCATCTCAGCCCAGAAAGCAGGTAGAACAAGTTTTGTGGTGCCTTTCAGCTGCCTACCAGGGTAGTGTAAAAACTACCAACAGAACTCGTTTCTGGCACCTTCCCCGGTGGAGTTGTGCATGGGGTGTGTTTGGAACATTTTGTCACCAGCCGAGTCCAAAATTCAGCGATTCCCCATCTCAGCCCAGAAAGCAGGTAGAACAAGTTTTGTGGTGCCTTTCAGCTGCCTACCGGGGTAGTGTAAAAACTACCAACAGAACTCGTTTCTGGCACCTTCCCCGGTGGAGTTGTGCATGGGGTGTGTTTGGAACATTTTGTCACCAGCCGAGTCCAAAATTCAGCGATTCCCCATCTCAGCCCAGAAAGCAGGTAGAACAAGTTTTGTGGTGCCTTTCTCTTGCCTACCGGGGTAGTGTAAAAACTACCAACAGAACTCGTTTCTGGCACCTTCCCCGGTGGAGTTGTGCATGGGGTGTGTTTGGAACATTTTGTCACCAGCCGAGTCCAAAATTCAGCGATTCCCCATCTCAGCCCAGAAAGCAGGTAGAACAAGTTTTGTGGTGCCTTTCTCTTGCCTACCGGGGTAGTGTAAAAACTACCAACAGAACTCGTTTCTGGCACCTTCCCCGGTGGAGTTGTGCATGGGGTGTGTTTGGAACATTTTGTCACCAGCCGAGTCCAAAATTCAGCGATTCCCCATCTCAGCCCAGAAAGCAGGTAGAACAAGTTTTGTGGTGCCTTTCTCTTGCCTACCGGGGTAGTGTAAAAACTACCAACAGAACTCGTTTCTGGCACCTTCCCCGGTGGAGGTGTGCATGGGGTGTGTTTGGAACATTTTGTCACCAGCCGAGTCCAAAATTCAGCCGTTCCCCATCTCAGCCCAGAAAGCAGGTAGAACAAGTTTTGTGGTGCCTTTCTCTTGCCTACCGGGGTAGTGTAAAAACTACCAACAGAACTCGTTTCTGGCACCTTCCCCGGTGGAGTTGTGCATGGGGTGTGTTTGGAACATTTTGTCACCAGCCGAGTCCAAAATTCAGCGATTCCCCATCTCAGCCCAGAAAGCAGGTAGAACAAGTTTTGTGGTGCCTTTCTCTTGCCTACCGGGGTAGTGTAAAAACTACCAACAGAACTCGTTTCTGGCACCTTCCCCGGTGGAGTTGTGCATGGGGTGTGTTTGGAACATTTTGTTACCAGCCGAGTCCAAAATTCAGCGATTCCCCATCTCAGCCCAGAAAGCAGGTAGAACAAGTTTTGTGGTGCCTTTCAGCTGCCTACCGGGGTAGTGTAAAAACTACCAACGGAACTCCTTTCTGGCACCTTCCCCGGTGGAGTTGTGCATGGGGTGTGTTTGGAACATTTTGTCACCAGCCGAGTCCAAAATTCAGCGATTCCCCATCTCAGCCCAGAAAGCAGGTAGAACAAGTTTTGTGGTGCCTTTCAGCTGCCTACCGGGGTAGTGTAAAAACTACCAACAGAACTCGTTTCTGGCACCTTCCCCGGTGGAGTTGTGCATGGGGTGTGTTTGGAACATTTTGTCACCAGCCGAGTCCAAAATTCAGCGATTCCCCATCTCAGCCCAGAAAGCAGGTAGAACAAGTTTTGTGGTGCCTTTCAGCTGCCTACCGGGGTAGTGTAAAAACTACCAACAGAACTCGTTTCTGGCACCTTCCCCGGTGGAGTTGTGCATGGGGTGTGTTTGGAACATTTTGTCACCAGCCGAGTCCAAAATTCAGCGATTCCCCATCTCAGCCCAGAAAGCAGGTAGAACAAGTTTTGTGGTGCCTTTCTCTTGCCTACCGGGGTAGTGTAAAAACTACCAACAGAACTCGTTTCTGGCACCTTCCCCGGGGGAGTTGTGCATGGGGTGTGTTTGGAACATTTTGTCACCAGCCGAGTCCAAAATTCAGCGATTCCCCATCTCAGCCCAGAAAGCAGGTAGAACAAGTTTTGTGGTGCCTTTCAGCTGCCTACCGGGGTAGTGTAAAAACTACCAACAGAACTCGTTTCTGGCACCTTCCCCGGTGGAGTTGTGCATGGGGTGTGTTTGGAACATTTTGTCACCAGCCGAGTCCAAAATTCAGCGATTCCCCATCTCAGCCCAGAAAGCAGGTAGAACAAGTTTTGTGGTGCCTTTCAGCTGCCTACCGGGGTAGTGTAAAAACTACCAACAGAACTCGTTTCTGGCACCTTCCCCGGTGGAGTTGTGCATGGGGTGTGTTTGGAACATTTTGTCACCAGCCGAGTCCAAAATTCAGCGATTCCCCATCTCAGCCCAGAAAGCAGGTAGAACAAGTTTTGTGGTGCCTTTCAGCTGCCTACCAGGGTAGTGTAAAAACTACCAACAGAACTCGTTTCTGGCACCTTCCCCGGTGGAGTTGTGCATGGGGTGTGTTTGGAACATTTTGTCACCAGCCGAGTCGAAAATTCAGCGATTCCCCATCTCAGCCCAGAAAGCAGGTAGAACAAGTTTTGTGGTGCCTTTCAGCTGCCTACCGGGGTAGTGTAAAAACTACCAACAGAACTCGTTTCTGGCACCTTCCCCGGTGGAGTTGTGCATGGGGTGTGTTTGGAACATTTTGTCACCAGCCGAGTCCAAAATTCAGCGATTCCCCATCTCAGCCCAGAAAGCAGGTAGAACAAGTTTTGTGGTGCCTTTCAGCTGCCTACCGGGGTAGTGTAAAAACTACCAACAGAACTCGTTTCTGGCACCTTCCCCGGTGGAGTTGTGCATGGGGTGTGTTTGGAACATTTTGTCACCAGCCGAGTCCAAAATTCAGCGATTCCCCATCTCAGCCCAGAAAGCAGGTAGAACAAGTTTTGTGGTGCCTTTCAGCTGCCTACCGGGGTAGTGTAAAAACTACCAACAGAACTCGTTTCTGGCACCTTCCCCGGTGGAGTTGTGCATGGGGTGTGTTTGGAACATTTTGTCACCAGCCGAGTCCAAAATTCAGCGATTCCCCATCTCAGCCCAGAAAGCAGGTAGAACAAGTTTTGTGGTGCCTTTCAGCTGCCTACCGGGGTAGTGTAAAAACTACCAACAGAACTCGTTTCTGGCACCTTCCCCGGTGGAGTTGTGCATGGGGTGTGTTTGGAACATTTTGTCACCAGCCGAGTCCAAAATTCAGCGATTCCCCATCTCAGCCCAGAAAGCAGGTAGAACAAGTTTTGTGGTGCCTTTCTCTTGCCTACCGGGGTAGTGTAAAAACTACCAACGGAACTCGATTCTGGCACCTTCCCCGGTGGAGTTGTGCATGGGGTGTGTTTGGAACATTTTGTCACCAGCCAAGTCCAAAATTCAGCGATTCCCCATCTCAGCCCAGAAAGCAGGTAGAACAAGTTTTGTGGTGCCTTTCAGCTGCCTACCGGGGTAGTGTAAAAACTACCAACAGAACTCGTTTCTGGCACCTTCCCCGGTGGAGGTGTGCATGGGGTGTGTTTGGAACATTTTGTCACCAGCCAAGTCCAAAATTCAGCGATTCCCCATCTCAGCCCAGAAAGCAGGTAGAACAAGTTTTGTGGTGCCTTTCTCTTGCCTACCGGGGTAGTGTAAAAACTACCAACAGAACTCGTTTCTGGCACCTTCCCCGGTGGAGTTGTGCATGGGGTGTGTTTGGAACATTTTGTCACCAGCCGAGTCCAAAATTCAGCGATTCCCCATCTCAGCCCAGAAAGCAGGTAGAACAAGTTTTGTGGTGCCTTTCAGCTGCCTACCGGGGTAGTGTAAAAACTACCAACAGAACTCGTTTCTGGCACCTTCCCCGGTGGAGTTGTGCATGGGGTGTGTTTGGAACATTTTGTCACCAGCCGAGTCCAAAATTCAGCGATTCCCCATCTCAGCCCAGAAAGCAGGTAGAACAAGTTTTGTGGTGCCTTTCAGCTGCCTACCGGGGTAGTGTAAAAACTACCAACAGAACTCGTTTCTGGCACCTTCCCCGGTGGAGTTGTGCATGGGGTGTGTTTGGAACATTTTGTCACCAGCCGAGTCCAAAATTCAGCGATTCCCCATCTCAGCCCAGAAAGCAGGTAGAACAAGTTTTGTGGTGCCTTTCAGCTGCCTACCGGGGTACGGTAAAAACTACCAACAGAACTCGTTTCTGGCACCTTCCCCGGTGGAGTTGTGCATGGGGTGTGTTTGGACCATTTTGTCACCAGCCGAGTCCAAAATTCAGCGATTCCCCATCTCAGCCCAGAAAGCAGGTAGAACAAGTTTTGTGGTGCCTTTCTCTTGCCTACCGGGGTAGTGTAAAAACTACCAACAGAACTCGTTTCTGGCACCTTCCCCGGTGGAGTTGTGCATGGGGTGTGTTTGGAACATTTTGTCACCAGCCGAGTCCAAAATTCAGCGATTCCCCATCTCAGCCCAGAAAGCAGGTAGAACAAGTTTTGTGGTGCCTTTCAGCTGCCTACCGGGGTAGTGTAAAAAGTACCAACAGAACTCGTTTCTGGCACCTTCCCCGGTGGAGTTGTGCATGGGGTGTGTTTGGAACATTTTGTCACCAGCCGAGTCCAAAATTCAGCGATTCCCCATCTCAGCCCAGAAAGCAGGTAGAACAAGTTTTGTGGTGCCTTTCAGCTGCCTACCGGGGTAGTGTAAAAACTACCAACAGAACTTGTTTCTGGCACCTTCCCCGGTGGAGTTGTGCATGGGGTGTGTTTGGAACATTTTGTCACCAGCCGAGTCCAAAATTCAGCGATTCCCCATCTCAGCCCAGAAAGCAGGTAGAACAAGTTTTGTGGTGCCTTTCAGCTGTTTACCGGGGTAGTGTAAAAACTACCAACAGAACTCGTTTCTGGCACCTTCCCCGGTGGAGTTGTGCATGGGGTGTGTTTGGACCATTTTGTCACCAGCCGAGTCCAAAATTCAGTGATTCCCCATCTCAGCCCAGAAAGCAGGTAGAACAAGTTTTGTGGTGCCTTTCTCTTGCCTACCGGGGTAGTGTAAAAACTACCAACAGAACTCGTTTCTGGCACCTTCCCCGGTGGAGTTGTGCATGGGGTGTGTTTGGAACATTTTGTCACCAGCCGAGTCCAAAATTCAGCGATTCCCCATCTCAGCCCAGAAAGCAGGTAGAACAAGTTTTGTGGTGCCTTTCAGCTGCCTACCGGGGTAGTGTAAAAAGTACCAACAGAACTCGTTTCTGGCACCTTCCCCGGTGGAGTTGTGCATGGGGTGTGTTTGGAACATTTTGTCACCAGCCGAGTCCAAAATTCAGCGATTCCCCATCTCAGCCCAGAAAGCAGGTAGAACAAGTTTTGTGGTGCCTTTCAGCTGCCTACCGGGGTAGTGTAAAAACTACCAACAGAACTCGTTTCTGGCACCTTCCCCGGTGGAGGTGTGCATGGGGTGTGTTTGGAACATTTTGTCACCAGCCGAGTCGAAAATTCAGCGATTCCCCATCTCAGCCCAGAAAGCAGGTAGAACAAGTTTTGTGGTGCCTTTCAGCTGCCTACCGGGGTAGTGTAAAAACTACCAACAGAACTCGTTTCTGGCACCTTCCCCGGTGGAGTTGTGCATGGGGTGTGTTTGGAACATTTTGTCACCAGCCGAGTCCAAAATTCAGCGATTCCCCATCTCAGCCCAGAAAGCAGGTAGAACAAGTTTTGTGGTGCCTTTCAGCTGCCTACCGGGGTAGTGTAAAAACTACCAACAGAACTCGTTTCTGGCACCTTCCCCGGTGGAGTTGTGCATGGGGTGTGTTTGGAACATTTTGTCACCAGCCAAGTCCAAAATTCAGCGATTCCCCATCTCAGCCCAGAAAGCAGGTAGAACAAGTTTTGTGGTGCCTTTCAGCTGCCTACCGGGGTAGTGTAAAAACTACCAACAGAACTCGTTTCTGGCACCTTCCCCGGTGGAGTTGTGCATGGGGTGTGTTTGGACCATTTTGTCACCAGCCGAGTCCAAAATTCAGCGATTCCCCATCTCAGCCCAGAAAGCAGGTAGAACAAGTTTTGTGGTGCCTTTCAGCTGCCTACCGGGGTAGTGTAAAAAGTACCAACAGAACTCCTTTCTGGCACCTTCCCCGGTGGAGTTGTGCATGGGGTGTGTTTGGAACATTTTGTCACCAGCCGAGTCCAAAATTCAGCGATTCCCCATCTCAGCCCAGAAAGCAGGTAGAACAAGTTTTGTGGTGCCTTTCAGCTGTTTACCGGGGTAGTGTAAAAACTACCAACAGAACTCGTTTCTGGCACCTTCCCCGGTGGAGTTGTGCATGGGGTGTGTTTGGACCATTTTGTCACCAGCCGAGTCCAAAATTCAGTGATTCCCCATCTCAGCCCAGAAAGCAGGTAGAACAAGTTTTGTGGTGCCTTTCTCTTGCCTACCGGGGTAGTGTAAAAACTACCAACAGAACTCGTTTCTGGCACCTTCCCCGGTGGAGTTGTGCATGGGGTGTGTTTGGAACATTTTGTCACCAGCCGAGTCCAAAATTCAGCGATTCCCCATCTCAGCCCAGAAAGCAGGTAGAACAAGTTTTGTGGTGCCTTTCAGCTGCCTACCGGGGTAGTGTAAAAAGTACCAACAGAACTCGTTTCTGGCACCTTCCCCGGTGGAGTTGTGCATGGGGTGTGTTTGGAACATTTTGTCACCAGCCGAGTCCAAAATTCAGCGATTCCCCATCTCAGCCCAGAAAGCAGGTAGAACAAGTTTTGTGGTGCCTTTCAGCTGCCTACCGGGGTAGTGTAAAAACTACCAACAGAACTCGTTTCTGGCACCTTCCCCGGTGGAGGTGTGCATGGGGTGTGTTTGGAACATTTTGTCACCAGCCGAGTCGAAAATTCAGCGATTCCCCATCTCAGCCCAGAAAGCAGGTAGAACAAGTTTTGTGGTGCCTTTCAGCTGCCTACCGGGGTAGTGTAAAAACTACCAACAGAACTCGTTTCTGGCACCTTCCCCGGTGGAGTTGTGCATGGGGTGTGTTTGGAACATTTTGTCACCAGCCGAGTCCAAAATTCAGCGATTCCCCATCTCAGCCCAGAAAGCAGGTAGAACAAGTTTTGTGGTGCCTTTCAGCTGCCTACCGGGGTAGTGTAAAAACTACCAACAGAACTCGTTTCTGGCACCTTCCCCGGTGGAGTTGTGCATGGGGTGTGTTTGGAACATTTTGTCACCAGCCAAGTCCAAAATTCAGCGATTCCCCATCTCAGCCCAGAAAGCAGGTAGAACAAGTTTTGTGGTGCCTTTCAGCTGCCTACCGGGGTAGTGTAAAAACTACCAACAGAACTCGTTTCTGGCACCTTCCCCGGTGGAGTTGTGCATGGGGTGTGTTTGGACCATTTTGTCACCAGCCGAGTCCAAAATTCAGCGATTCCCCATCTCAGCCCAGAAAGCAGGTAGAACAAGTTTTGTGGTGCCTTTCAGCTGCCTACCGGGGTAGTGTAAAAACTACCAACAGAACTCCTTTCTGGCACCTTCCCCGGTGGAGTTGTGCATGGGGTGTGTTTGGAACATTTTGTCACCAGCCGAGTCCAAAATTCAGCCGTTCCCCATCTCAGCCCAGAAAGCAGGTACAACAAGTTTTGTGGTGCCTTTCTCTTGCCTACCGGGGTAGTGTAAAAACTACCAACGGAACTCGATTCTGGCACCTTCCCCGGTGGAGTTGTGCATGGGGTGTGTTTGGAACATTTTGTCAGCAGCCGAGTCCAAAATTCAGCGATTCCCCATCTCAGCCCAGAAAGCAGGTAGAACAAGTTTTGTGGTGCCTTTCAGCTGCCTACCGGGGTAGTGTAAAAACTACCAACAGAACTCGTTTCTGGCACCTTCCCCGGTGGAGTTGTGCATGGGGTGTGTTTGGAACATTTTGTCACCAGCCGAGTCCAAAATTCAGCGATTCCCCATCTCAGCCCAGAAAGCAGGTAGAACAAGTTTTGTGGTGCCTTTCAGCTGCCTATCGGGGTAGTGTAAAAACTACCAACAGAACTCGTTTCTGGCACCTTCCCCGGTGGAGTTGTGCATGGGGTGTGTTTGGAACATTTTGTCACCAGCCGAGTCCAAAATTCAGCGATTCCCCATCTCAGCCCAGAAAGCAGGTAGAACAAGTTTTGTGGTGCCTTTCAGCTGCCTACCGGGGTAGTGTAAAAACTACCAACAGAACTCGTTTCTGGCACCTTCCCCGGTGGAGTTGTGCATGGGGTGTGTTTGGAACATTTTGTCACCAGCCGAGTCCAAAATTCAGCGATTCCCCATCTCAGCCCAGAAAGCAGGTAGAACAAGTTTTGTGGTGCCTTTCAGCTGCCTACCGGGGTAGTGTAAAAACTACCAACAGAACTCGTTTCTGGCACCTTCCCCGGTGGAGTTGTGCATGGGGTGTGTTTGGAACATTTTGTCACCAGCCGAGTCCAAAAGTCAGCGATTCCCCATCTCAGCCCAGAAAGCAGGTAGAACAAGTTTTGTGGTGCCTTTCAGCTGCCTATCGGGGTAGTGTAAAAACTACCAACAGAACTCGTTTCTGGCACCTTCCCCGGTGGAGTTGTGCATGGGGTGTGTTTGGAACATTTTGTCACCAGCCGAGTCCAAAATTCAGCGATTCCCCATCTCAGCCCAGAAAGCAGGTACAACAAGTTTTGTGGTGCCTTTCAGCTGCCTACCGGGGTAGTGTAAAAACTACCAACAGAACTCGTTTCTGGCACCTTCCCCGGTGGAGTTGTGCATGGGGTGTGTTTGGAACATTTTGTCACCAGCCAAGTCCAAAATTCAGCGATTCCCCATCTCAGCCCAGAAAGCAGGTAGAACAAGTTTTGTGGTGCCTTTCAGCTGCCTACCGGGGTAGTGTAAAAACTACCAACAGAACTCGTTTCTGGCACCTTCCCCGGTGGAGTTGTGCATGGGGTGTGTTTGGAACATTTTGTCACCAGCCGAGTCCAAAATTCAGCGATTCCCCATCTCAGCCCAGAAAGCAGGTAGAACAAGTTTTGTGGTGCCTTTCAGCTGCCTACCGGGGTAGTGTAAAAACTACCAACAGAACTCGTTTCTGGCACCTTCCCCGGTGGAGGTGTGCATGGGGTGTGTTTGGAACATTTTGTCACCAGCCGAGTCCAAAATTCAGCGATTCTCCATCTCAGCCCAGAAAGCAGGTAGAACAAGTTTTGTGGTGCCTTTCTCTTGCCTACCGGGGTAGTGTAAAAACTACCAACAGAACTCGTTTCTGGCACCTTCCCCGGTGGAGTTGTGCATGGGGTGTGTTTGGAACATTTTGTCACCAGCCGAGTCGAAAATTCAGCGATTCCCCATCTCAGCCCAGAAAGCAGGTAGAACAAGTTTTGTGGTGCCTTTCAGCTGCCTACCGGGGTAGTGTAAAAACTACCAACAGAACTCGTTTCTGGCACCTTCCCCGGTGGAGTTGTGCATGGGGTGTGTTTGGAACATTTTGTCACCAGCCGAGTCGAAAATTCAGCGATTCCCCATCTCAGCCCAGAAAGCAGGTAGAACAAGTTTTGTGGTGCCTTTCTCTTGCCTACCGGGGTAGTGTAAAAACTACCAACAGAACTCGTTTCTGGCACCTTCCCCGGTGGAGTTGTGCATGGGGTGTGTTTGGAACATTTTGTCACCAGCCGAGTCCAAAATTCAGCGATTCCCCATCTCAGCCCAGAAAGCAGGTAGAACAAGTTTTGTGGTGCCTTTCTCTTGCCTACTGGAGCACTGTAAAAATACCAAGAGAACTCGTTTCTGGCACCTTCCCCGGTGGAGTTGTGCATGGGGTGTGTTTGGAACATTTTGTCACCAGCCGAGTCCAAAATTCAGCGATTCCCCATCTCAGCCCAGAAAGCAGGTAGAACAAGTTTTGTGGTGCCTTTCAGCTGCCTACCGGGGTAGTGTAAAAACTACCAACAGAACTCGTTTCTGGCACCTTCCCCGGTGGAGTTGTGCATGGGGTGTGTTTGGAACATTTTGTCACCAGCCAAGTCCAAAATTCAGCGATTCCCCATCTCAGCCCAGAAAGCAGGTAGAACAAGTTTTGTGGTGCCTTTCTCTTGCCTACCGGGGTAGTGTAAAAACTACCAACAGAACTCGTTTCTGGCACCTTCCCCGGTGGAGTTGTGCATGGGGTGTGTTTGGAACATTTTGTCACCAGCCGAGTCGAAAATTCAGCGATTCCCCATCTCAGCCCAGAAAGCAGGTAGAACAAGTTTTGTGGTGCCTTTCAGCTGCCTACCGGGGTAGTGTAAAAACTACCAACAGAACTCGTTTCTGGCACCTTCCCCGGTGGAGTTGTGCATGGGGTGTGTTTGGAACATTTTGTCACCAGCCGAGTCCAAAATTCAGCGATTCCCCATCTCAGCCCAGAAAGCAGGTAGAACAAGTTTTGTGGTGCCTTTCAGCTGCCTACCGGGGTACTGTAAAAACTACCAACAGAACTCGTTTCTGGCACCTTCCCCGGTGGAGTTGTGCATGGGGTGTGTTTGGAACATTTTGTCACCAGCCGAGTCCAAAATTCAGCGATTCCCCATCTCAGCCCAGAAAGCAGGTAGAACAAGTTTTGTGGTGCCTTTCTCTTGCCTACCGGAGCACTGTAAAAATACCAAGAGAACTCGTTTCTGGCACCTTCCCCGGTGGAGTTGTGCATGGGGTGTGTTTGGAACATTTTGTCACCAGCCGAGTCCAAAATTCAGCGATTCCCCATCTCAGCCCAGAAAGCAGGTAGAACAAGTTTTGTGGTGCCTTTCAGCTGCCTACCGGGGTAGTGTAAAAACTACCAACAGAACTCGTTTCTGGCACCTTCCCCGGTGGAGTTGTGCATGGGGTGTGTTTGGAACATTTTGTCACCAGCCAAGTCCAAAATTCAGCGATTCCCCATCTCAGCCCAGAAAGCAGGTAGAACAAGTTTTGTGGTGCCTTTCTCTTGCCTACCGGGGTAGTGTAAAAACTACCAACAGAACTCGTTTCTGGCATCTTCCCCGGTGGAGGTGTGCATGGGGTGTGTTTGGAACATTTTGTCACCAGCCGAGTCCAAAATTCAGCGATTCCCCATCTCAGCCCAGAAAGCAGGTAGAACAAGTTTTGTGGTGCCTTTCAGCTGCCTACCGGGGTACTGTAAAAAACTACCAACAGAACTCGTTTCTGGCACCTTCCCCGGTGGAGTTGTGCATAGGGGTGTGTTTGGAACATTTTGTCACCAGCCGAGTCCAAAATTCAGCGATTCCCCATCTCAGCCCAGAAAGCAGGTAGAACAAGTTTTGTGGTGCCTTTCTCTTGCCTACCGGGGTAGTGTAAAAACTACCAACAGAACTCGTTTCTGGCACCTTCCCCGGTGGAGTTGTGCATGGGGTGTGTTTGGAACATTTTGTCACCAGCCGAGTCCAAAATTCAGCGATTCCCCATCTCAGCCCAGAAAGCAGGTAGAACAAGTTTTGTGGTGCCTTTCAGCTGCCTACCGGGGTAGTGTAAAAACTACCAACAGAACTCGTTTTCTGGCACCTTCCCCGGTGGAGTTGTGCATGGGGTGTGTTCGGAACATTTTGTCACCAGCCGAGTCCAAAATTCAGCGATTCCCCATCTCAGCCCAGAAAGCAGGTACAACAAGTTTTGTGGTGCCTTTCTCTTGCCTACCGGGGTAGTGTAAAAACTACCAACAGAACTCGTTTTCTGGCACCTTCCCCGGTGGAGTTGTGCATGGGGTGTGTTTGGACCATTTTGTCACCAGCCGAGTCCAAAATTCAGCGATTCCCCATCTCAGCCCAGAAAGCAGGTAGAACAAGTTTTGTGGTGCCTTTCAGCTGCCTACCGGGGTAGTGTAAAAACTACCAACAGAACTCGTTGCTGGCACCTTCCCCGGTGGAGTTGTGCATGGGGTGTGTTTGGAACATTTTGTCAGCAGCCGAGTCCAAAATTCAGCGATTCCCCATCTCAGCCCAGAAAGCAGGTAGAACAAGTTTTGTGGTGCCTTTCAGCTGCCTACCGGGGTAGTGTAAAAACTACCAACAGAACTCGTTTCTGGCACCTTCCCCGGTGGAGTTGTGCATGGGGTGTGTTTGGAACATTTTGTCACCAGCCGAGTCCAAAATTCAGCGATTCCCCATCTCAGCCCAGAAAGCAGGTAGAACAAGTTTTGTGGTGCCTTTCTCTTGCCTACCGGGGTAGTGTAAAAACTACCAACAGAACTCGTTTCTGGCACCTTCCCCGGTGGAGTTGTGCATGGGGTGTGTTTGGAACATTTTGTCACCAGCCGAGTCGAAAATTCAGCGATTCCCCATCTCAGCCCAGAAAGCAGGTAGAACAAGTTTTGTGGTGCCTTTCAGCTGCCTACCGGGGTAGTGTAAAAACTACCAACAGAACTCGTTTCTGGCACCTTCCCCGGTGGAGTTGTGCATGGGGTGTGTTTGGAACATTTTGTCACCAGCCGAGTCCAAAATTCAGCGATTCCCCATCTCAGCCCAGAAAGCAGGTAGAACAAGTTTTGTGGTGCCTTTCAGCTGCCTACCGGGGTACTGTAAAAACTACCAACAGAACTCGTTTCTGGCACCTTCCCCGGTGGAGTTGTGCATGGGGTGTGTTTGGAACATTTTGTCACCAGCCGAGTCCAAAATTCAGCGATTCCCCATCTCAGCCCAGAAAGCAGGTAGAACAAGTTTTGTGGTGCCTTTCTCTTGCCTACCGGAGCACTGTAAAAATACCAAGAGAACTCGTTTCTGGCACCTTCCCCGGTGGAGTTGTGCATGGGGTGTGTTTGGAACATTTTGTCACCAGCCGAGTCCAAAATTCAGCGATTCCCCATCTCAGCCCCGAAAGCAGGTAGAACAAGTTTTGTGGTGCCTTTCAGCTGCCTACCGGGGTAGTGTAAAAACTACCAACAGAACTCGTTTCTGGCACCTTCCCCGGTGGAGTTGTGCATGGGGTGTGTTTGGAACATTTTGTCACCAGCCAAGTCCAAAATTCAGCGATTCCCCATCTCAGCCCAGAAAGCAGGTAGAACAAGTTTTGTGGTGCCTTTCTCTTGCCTACCGGGGTAGTGTAAAAACTACCAACAGAACTCGTTTCTGGCACCTTCCCCGGTGGAGTTGTGCATGGGGTGTGTTTGGAACATTTTGTCACCAGCCGAGTCGAAAATTCAGCGATTCCCCATCTCAGCCCAGAAAGCAGGTAGAACAAGTTTTGTGGTGCCTTTCAGCTGCCTACCGGGGTAGTGTAAAAACTACCAACAGAACTCGTTTCTGGCATCTTCCCCGGTGGAGGTGTGCATGGGGTGTGTTTGGAACATTTTGTCACCAGCCGAGTCCAAAATTCAGCGATTCCCCATCTCAGCCCAGAAAGCAGGTAGAACAAGTTTTGTGGTGCCTTTCAGCTGCCTACCGGGGTAGTGTAAAAACTACCAACAGAACTCGTTTCTGGCACCTTCCCCGGTGGAGTTGTGCATGGGGTGTGTTTGGAACATTTTGTCACCAGCCGAGTCGAAAATTCAGCGATTCCCCATCTCAGCCCAGAAAGCAGGTAGAACAAGTTTTGTGGTGCCTTTCAGCTGCCTACCGGGGTAGTGTAAAAACTACCAACAGAACTCGTTTCTGGCACCTTCCCCGGTGGAGTTGTGCATGGGGTGTGTTTGGAACATTTTGTCACCAGCCGAGTCCAAAATTCAGCGATTCCCCATCTCAGCCCAGAAAGCAGGTAGAACAAGTTTTGTGGTGCCTTTCAGCTGCCTACCGGGGTAGTGTAAAAACTACCAACAGAACTCGTTTCTGGCACCTTCCCCGGTGGAGTTGTGCATGGGGTGTGTTTGGAACATTTTGTCACCAGCCGAGTCCAAAATTCAGCGATTCCCCATCTCAGCCCAGAAAGCAGGTACAACAAGTTTTGTGGTGCCTTTCTCTTGCCTACCGGGGTAGTGTAAAAACTACCAACAGAACTCGTTTCTGGCACCTTCCCCGGTGGAGTTGTGCATGGGGTGTGTTTGGACCATTTTGTCACCAGCCGAGTCCAAAATTCAGCGATTCCCCATCTCAGCCCAGAAAGCAGGTAGAACAAGTTTTGTGGTGCCTTTCAGCTGCCTACCGGGGTAGTGTAAAAACTACCAACAGAACTCGTTGCTGGCACCTTCCCCGGTGGAGTTGTGCATGGGGTGTGTTTGGAACATTTTGTCAGCAGCCGAGTCCAAAATTCAGCGATTCCCCATCTCAGCCCAGAAAGCAGGTAGAACAAGTTTTGTGGTGCCTTTCAGCTGCCTACCGGGGTAGTGTAAAAACTACCAACAGAACTCGTTTCTGGCACCTTCCCCGGTGGAGTTGTGCATGGGGTGTGTTTGGAACATTTTGTCACCAGCCGAGTCCAAAATTCAGCGATTCCCCATCTCAGCCCAGAAAGCAGGTAGAACAAGTTTTGTGGTGCCTTTCAGCTGCCTACCGGGGTAGTGTAAAAACTACCAACAGAACTCGTTTCTGGCACCTTCCCCGGTGGAGGTGTGCATGGGGTGTGTTTGGAACATTTTGTCACCAGCCGAGTCCAAAATTCAGCGATTCTCCATCTCAGCCCAGAAAGCAGGTAGAACAAGTTTTGTGGTGCCTTTCAGGTGCCTACCGGGGTAGTGTAAAAACTACCAACAGAACTCGTTTCTGGCACCTTCCCCGGTGGAGTTGTGCATGGGGTGTGTTTGGAACATTTTGTCAGCAGCCGAGTCCAAAATTCAGCGATTCCCCATCTCAGCCCAGAAAGCAGGTAGAACAAGTTTTGTGGTGCCTTTCAGCTGCCTACCGGGGTAGTGTAAAAACTACCAACAGAACTCGTTTCTGGCACCTTCCCCGGTGGAGTTGTGCATGGGGTGTGTTTGGAACATTTTGTCACCAGCCGAGTCCAAAATTCAGCGATTCCCCATCTCAGCCCAGAAAGCAGGTAGAACAAGTTTTGTGGTGCCTTTCAGCTGCCTACCGGGGTAGTGTAAAAACTACCAACAGAACTCGTTTCTGGCACCTTCCCCGGTGGAGTTGTGCATGGGGTGTGTTTGGAACATTTTGTCACCAGCCGAGTCCAAAATTCAGCGATTCTCCATCTCAGCCCAGAAAGCAGGTACAACAAGTTTTGTGGTGCCTTTCTCTTGCCTACCGGGGTAGTGTAAAAACTACCAACAGAACTCGTTTCTGGCACCTTCCCCGGTGGAGTTGTGCATGGGGTGTGTTTGGAACATTTTGTCACCAGCCGAGTCCAAAATTCAGCGATTCCCCATCTCAGCCCAGAAAGCAGGTAGAACAAGTTTTGTGGTGCCTTTCAGCTGCCTACCGGGGTAGTGTAAAAACTACCAACAGAACTCGTTTCTGGCACCTTCCCCGGTGGAGTTGTGCATGGGGTGTGTTTGGAACATTTTGTCACCAGCCGAGTCCAAAATTCAGCGATTCCCCATCTCAGCCCAGAAAGCAGGTAGAACAAGTTTTGTGGTGCCTTTCAGCTGCCTACCGGGGTAGTGTAAAAACTACCAACAGAACTCGTTTCTGGCACCTTCCCCGGTGGAGTTGTGCATGGGGTGTGTTTGGAACATTTTGTCACCAGCCGAGTCCAAAATTCAGCGATTCCCCATCTCAGCCCAGAAAGCAGGTAGAACAAGTTTTGTGGTGCCTTTCTCTTGCCTACCGGAGCACTGTAAAAATACCAAGAGAACTCGTTTCTGGCACCTTCCCCGGTGGAGTTGTGCATGGGGTGTGTTTGGAACATTTTGTCACCAGCCGAGTCCAAAATTCAGCGATTCCCCATCTCAGCCCAGAAAGCAGGTAGAACAAGTTTTGTGGTGCCTTTCAGCTGCCTACCGGGGTACTGTAAAAACTACCAACAGAACTCGTTTCTGGCACCTTCCCCGGTGGAGTTGTGCATGGGGTGTGTTTGGAACATTTTGTCACCAGCCGAGTCCAAAATTCAGCGATTCCCCATCTCAGCCCAGAAAGCAGGTAGAACAAGTTTTGTGGTGCCTTTCAGCTGCCTACCGGGGTAGTGTAAAAACTACCAACAGAACTCGTTTCTGGCACCTTCCCCGGTGGAGGTGTGCATGGGGTGTGTTTGGAACATTTTGTCACCAGCCGAGTCCAAAATTCAGCGATTCCCCATCTCAGCCCAGAAAGCAGGTAGAACAAGTTTTGTGGTGCCTTTCAGCTGCCTATCGGGGTAGTGTAAAAACTACCAACAGAACTCGTTTCTGGCACCTTCCCCGGTGGAGTTGTGCATGGGGTGTGTTTGGAACATTTTGTCACCAGCCGAGTCCAAAATTCAGCGATTCCCCATCTCAGCCCAGAAAGCAGGTAGAACAAGTTTTGTGGTGCCTTTCAGCTGCCTACCGGGGTAGTGTAAAAACTACCAACAGAACTCGTTTCTGGCACCTTCCCCGGTGGAGTTGTGCATGGGGTGTGTTTGGAACATTTTGTCACCAGCCGAGTCCAAAATTCAGCCGTTCCCCATCTCAGCCCAGAAAGCAGGTAGAACAAGTTTTGTGGTGCCTTTCAGCTGCCTACCGGGGTAGTGTAAAAACTACCAACAGAACTCGTTTCTGGCACCTTCCCCGGTGGAGGTGTGCATGGGGTGTGTTTGGAACATTTTGTCACCAGCCGAGTCCAAAATTCAGCGATTCTCCATCTCAGCCCAGAAAGCAGGTACAACAAGTTTTGTGGTGCCTTTCTCTTGCCTACCGGGGTAGTGTAAAAACTACCAACAGAACTCGTTTCTGGCACCTTCCCCGGTGGAGTTGTGCATGGGGTGTGTTTGGAACATTTTGTCACCAGCTGAGTCCAAAATTCAGCGATTCCCCATCTCAGCCCAGAAAGCAGGTAGAACAAGTTTTGTGGTGCCTTTCAGCTGCCTATCGGGGTAGTGTAAAAACTACCAACAGAACTCGTTTCTGGCACCTTCCCCGGTGGAGTTGTGCATGGGGTGTGTTTGGAACATTTTGTCACCAGCCGAGTCCAAAATTCAGCGATTCCCCATCTCAGCCCAGAAAGCAGGTAGAACAAGTTTTGTGGTGCCTTTCAGCTGCCTACCGGGGTAGTGTAAAAACTACCAACGGAACTCGATTCTGGCACCTTCCCCGGTGGAGTTGTGCATGGGGTGTGTTTGGAACATTTTGTCACCAGCCGAGTCCAAAATTCAGCCGTTCCCCATCTCAGCCCAGAAAGCAGGTAGAACAAGTTTTGTGGTGCCTTTCAGCTGCCTACCGGGGTACGGTAAAAACTACCAACAGAACTCGTTTCTGGCACCTTCCCCGGTGGAGGTGTGCATGGGGTGTGTTTGGAACATTTTGTCACCAGCCGAGTCCAAAACTCAGCTGTTCCCCATCTCAGCCCAGAAAGCAGGTACAACAAGTTTTGTGGTGCCTTTCTCTTGCCTACCGGGGTAGTGTAAAAACTACCAACAGAACTCGTTTCTGGCACCTTCCCCGGTGGAGTTGTGCATGGGGTGTGTTTGGAACATTTTGTCACCAGCCGAGTCCAAAATTCAGCGATTCCCCATCTCAGCCCAGAAAGCAGGTAGAACAAGTTTTGTGGTGCCTTTCAGCTGCCTACCGGGGTAGTGTAAAAACTACCAACAGAACTCGTTTCTGGCACCTTCCCCGGTGGAGTTGTGCATGGGGTGTGTTTGGAACATTTTGTCACCAGCCGAGTCCAAAATTCAGCGATTCCCCATCTCAGCCCAGAAAGCAGGTAGAACAAGTTTTGTGGTGCCTTTCAGCTGCCTACCGGGGTAGTGTAAAAACTACCAACAGAACTCGTTTCTGGCACCTTCCCCGGTGGAGTTGTGCATGGGGTGTGTTTGGAACATTTTGTCACCAGCCGAGTCCAAAATTCAGCGATTCCCCATCTCAGCCCAGAAAGCAGGTAGAACAAGTTTTGTGGTGCCTTTCAGCTGCCTACCGGGGTAGTGTAAAAACTACCAACAGAACTCGTTTCTGGCACCTTCCCCGGTGGAGTTGTGCATGGGGTGTGTTTGGAACATTTTGTCACCAGCCGAGTCGAAAATTCAGCGATTCCCCATCTCAGCCCAGAAAGCAGGTAGAACAAGTTTTGTGGTGCCTTTCTCTTGCCTACCGGAGCACTGTAAAACTACCAACAGAACTCGTTTCTGGCACCTTCCCCGGTGGAGTTGTGCATGGGGTGTGTTTGGAACATTTTGTCACCAGCCGAGTCCAAAATTCAGCGATTCCCCATCTCAGCCCAGAAAGCAGGTAGAACAAGTTTTGTGGTGCCTTTCAGCTGCCTACCGGGGTAGTGTAAAAACTACCAACAGAACTCGTTTCTGGCACCTTCCCCGGTGGAGTTGTGCATGGGGTGTGTTTGGAACATTTTGTCACCAGCCGAGTCCAAAATTCAGCGATTCCCCATCTCAGCCCAGAAAGCAGGTAGAACAAGTTTTGTGGTGCCTTTCTCTTGCCTACCGGGGTAGTGTAAAAACTACCAATAGAACTCCTTTCTGGCACCTTCCCCGGTGGAGTTGTGCATGGGGTGTGTTTGGAACATTTTGTCACCAGCCGAGTCCAAAATTCAGCGATTCCCCATCTCAGCCCAGAAAGCAGGTAGAACAAGTTTTGTGGTGCCTTTCAGCTGCCTACCGGGGTAGTGTAAAAACTACCAACAGAACTCGTTTCTGGCACCTTCCCCGGTGGAGTTGTGCATGGGGTGTGTTTGGAACATTTTGTCACCAGCCGAGTCCAAAATTCAGCGATTCCCCATCTCAGCCCAGAAAGCAGGTAGAACAAGTTTTGTGGTGCCTTTCAGCTGCCTACCGGGGTAGTGTAAAAACTACCAACAGAACTCGTTTCTGGCACCTTCCCCGGTGGAGTTGTGCATGGGGTGTGTTCGGAACATTTTGTCACCAGCCGAGTCCAAAATTCAGCGATTCCCCATCTCAGCCCAGAAAGCAGGTAGAACAAGTTTTGTGGTGCCTTTCAGCTGCCTACCGGGGTACGGTAAAAACTACCAACAGAACTCGTTTCTGGCACCTTCCCCGGTGGAGGTGTGCATGGGGTGTGTTTGGAACATTTTGTCACCAGCCGAGTCCAAAATTCAGCGATTCTCCATCTCAGCCCAGAAAGCAGGTAGAACAAGTTTTGTGGTGCCTTTCAGCTGCCTACCGGGGTAGTGTAAAAACTACCAACAGAACTCGTTTCTGGCACCTTCCCCGGTGGAGTTGTGCATGGGGTGTGTTTGGAACATTTTGTCACCAGCCGAGTCCAAAATTCAGCGATTCCCCATCTCAGCCCAGAAAGCAGGTAGAACAAGTTTTGTGGTGCCTTTCAGCTGCCTACCGGGGTAGTGTAAAAACTACCAACAGAACTCGTTTCTGGCACCTTCCCCGGTGGAGTTGTGCATGGGGTGTGTTTGGAACATTTTGTCACCAGCCGAGTCCAAAATTCAGCGATTCCCCATCTCAGCCCAGAAAGCAGGTAGAACAAGTTTTGTGGTGCCTTTCAGCTGCCTACCGGGGTAGTGTAAAAACTACCAACAGAACTCGTTTCTGGCACCTTCCCCGGTGGAGTTGTGCATGGGGTGTGTTTGGAACATTTTGTCACCAGCCGAGTCCAAAATTCAGCTCTTCCCCATCTCAGCCCAGAAAGCAGGTAGAACAAGTTTTGTGGTGCCTTTCAGCTGCCTACCGGGGTACGGTAAAAACTACCAACAGAACTCGTTTCTGGCACCTTCCCCGGTGGAGTTGTGCATGGGGTGTGTTTGGAACATTTTGTCACCAGCCGAGTCCAAAATTCAGCGATTCCCCATCTCAGCCCAGAAAGCAGGTAGAACAAGTTTTGTGGTGCCTTTCAGCTGCCTACCGGGGTACGGTAAAAACTACCAACAGAACTCGTTTCTGGCACCTTCCCCGGTGGAGTTGTGCATGGGGTGTGTTTGGAACATTTTGTCACCAGCCGAGTCCAAAATTCAGCGATTCCCCATCTCAGCCCAGAAAGCAGGTAGAACAACTTTTGTGGTGCCTTTCAGCTGCCTACCGGGGTAGTGTAAAAACTACCAACAGAACTCGTTTCTGGCACCTTCCCCGGTGGAGTTGTGCATGGGGTGTGTTTGGAACATTTTGTCACCAGCCGAGTCCAAAATTCAGCGATTCCCCATCTCAGCCCAGAAAGCAGGTAGAACAAGTTTTGTGGTGCCTTTCTCTTGCCTACCGGGGTAGTGTAAAAACTACCAACGGAACTCGATTCTGGCACCTTCCCCGGTGGAGTTGTGCATGGGGTGTGTTTGGAACATTTTGTCACCAGCCGAGTCCAAAATTCAGCTGTTCCCCATCTCAGCCCAGAAAGCAGGTAGAACAAGTTTTGTGGTGCCTTTCAGCTGCCTACCGGGGTAGTGTAAAAACTACCAACAGAACTCGTTTCTGGCACCTTCCCCGGTGGAGTTGTGCATGGGGTGTGTTTGGAACATTTTGTCACCAGCCGAGTCGAAAATTCAGCGATTCCCCATCTCAGCCCAGAAAGCAGGTAGAACAAGTTTTGTGGTGCCTTTCAGCTGCCTACCGGGGTACTGTAAAAACTACCAACAGAACTCGTTTCTGGCACCTTCCCCGGTGGAGTTGTGCATGGGGTGTGTTTGGAACATTTTGTCACCAGCCGAGTCCAAAATTCAGCGATTCCCCATCTCAGCCCAGAAAGCAGGTAGAACAAGTTTTGTGGTGCCTTTCTCTTGCCTACCGGGGTAGTGTAAAAACTACCAACGGAACTCGATTCTGGCACCTTCCCCGGTGGAGTTGTGCATGGGGTGTGTTTGGAACATTTTGTCACCAGCCGAGTCCAAAATTCAGCGATTCCCCATCTCAGCCCAGAAAGCAGGTAGAACAAGTTTTGTGGTGCCTTTCAGCTGCCTACCGGGGTAGTGTAAAAACTACCAACAGAACTCGTTTCTGGCACCTTCCCCGGTGGAGGTGTGCATGGGGTGTGTTTGGAACATTTTGTCAGCAGCCGAGTCCAAAATTCAGCGATTCCCCATCTCAGCCCAGAAAGCAGGTAGAACAAGTTTTGTGGTGCCTTTCAGCTGCCTACCGGGGTAGTGTAAAAACTACCAACAGAACTCGTTTCTGGCACCTTCCCCGGTGGAGTTGTGCATGGGGTGTGTTTGGAACATTTTGTCACCAGCCGAGTCCAAAATTCAGCGATTCCCCATCTCAGCCCAGAAAGCAGGTAGAACAAGTTTTGTGGTGCCTTTCTCTTGCCTACCGGGGTACGGTAAAAACTACCAACAGAACTCGTTTCTGGCACCTTCCCCGGTGGAGGTGTGCATGGGGTGTGTTTGGAACATTTTGTCACCAGCCGAGTCCAAAATTCAGCGATTCTCCATCTCAGCCCAGAAAGCAGGTAGAACAAGTTTTGTGGTGCCTTTCTCTTGCCTACCGGGGTAGTGTAAAAACTACCAACAGAACTCGTTTCTGGCACCTTCCCCGGTGGAGTTGTGCATGGGGTGTGTTTGGAACATTTTGTCACCAGCCGAGTCCAAAATTCAGCGATTCCCCATCTCAGCCCAGAAAGCAGGTAGAACAAGTTTTGTGGTGCCTTTCAGCTGCCTACCGGGGTAGTGTAAAAACTACCAACAGAACTCGTTTCTGGCACCTTCCCCGGTGGAGTTGTGCATGGGGTGTGTTTGGAACATTTTGTCACCAGCCGAGTCCAAAATTCAGCGATTCCCCATCTCAGCCCAGAAAGCAGGTAGAACAAGTTTTGTGGTGCCTTTCAGCTGCCTACCGGGGTAGTGTAAAAACTACCAACAGAACTCGTTTCTGGCACCTTCCCCGGTGGAGTTGTGCATGGGGTGTGTTTGGAACATTTTGTCACCAGCCGAGTCGAAAATTCAGCGATTCCCCATCTCAGCCCAGAAAGCAGGTAGAACAAGTTTTGTGGTGCCTTTCAGCTGCCTACCGGGGTACGGTAAAAACTACCAACAGAACTCGTTTCTGGCACCTTCCCCGGTGGAGTTGTGCATGGGGTGTGTTTGGAACATTTTGTCACCAGCCGAGTCCAAAATTCAGCGATTCCCCATCTCAGCCCAGAAAGCAGGTAGAACAAGTTTTGTGGTGCCTTTCAGCTGCCTACCGGGGTACGGTAAAAACTACCAACAGAACTCGTTTCTGGCACCTTCCCCGGTGGAGTTGTGCATGGGGTGTGTTTGGAACATTTTGTCACCAGCCGAGTCCAAAATTCAGCGATTCCCCATCTCAGCCCAGAAAGCAGGTAGAACAACTTTTGTGGTGCCTTTCAGCTGCCTACCGGGGTAGTGTAAAAACTACCAACAGAACTCGTTTCTGGCACCTTCCCCGGTGGAGTTGTGCATGGGGTGTGTTTGGAACATTTTGTTACCAGCCGAGTCCAAAATTCAGCGATTCCCCATCTCAGCCCAGAAAGCAGGTAGAACAAGTTTTGTGGTGCCTTTCTCTTGCCTACCGGGGTAGTGTAAAAACTACCAACGGAACTCGATTCTGGCACCTTCCCCGGTGGAGTTGTGCATGGGGTGTGTTTGGAACATTTTGTCACCAGCCGAGTCCAAAATTCAGCTGTTCCCCATCTCAGCCCAGAAAGCAGGTAGAACAAGTTTTGTGGTGCCTTTCAGCTGCCTACCGGGGTAGTGTAAAAACTACCAACAGAACTCGTTTCTGGCACCTTCCCCGGTGGAGTTGTGCATGGGGTGTGTTTGGAACATTTTGTCACCAGCCGAGTCGAAAATTCAGCGATTCCCCATCTCAGCCCAGAAAGCAGGTAGAACAAGTTTTGTGGTGCCTTTCAGCTGCCTACCGGGGTAGTGTAAAAACTACCAACAGAACTCGTTTCTGGCACCTTCCCCGGTGGAGTTGTGCATGGGGTGTGTTTGGAACATTTTGTCACCAGCCGAGTCCAAAATTCAGCGATTCCCCATCTCAGCCCAGAAAGCAGGTAGAACAAGTTTTGTGGTGCCTTTCAGGTGCCTACCGGGGTAGTGTAAAAACTACCAACGGAACTCGATTCTGGCACCTTCCCCGGTGGAGTTGTGCATGGGGTGTGTTTGGAACATTTTGTCACCAGCCGAGTCCAAAATTCAGCGATTCCCCATCTCAGCCCAGAAAGCAGGTAGAACAAGTTTTGTGGTGCCTTTCAGCTGCCTACCGGGGTAGTGTAAAAACTACCAACAGAACTCCTTTCTGGCACCTTCCCCGGTGGAGTTGTGCATGGGGTGTGTTTGGAACATTTTGTCACCAGCCGAGTCGAAAATTCAGCGATTCCCCATCTCAGCCCAGAAAGCAGGTAGAACAAGTTTTGTGGTGCCTTTCAGCTGCCTACCGGGGTACGGTAAAAACTACCAACAGAACTCGTTTCTGGCACCTTCCCCGGTGGAGTTGTGCATGGGGTGTGTTTGGAACATTTTGTCACCAGCCGAGTCCAAAATTCAGCGATTCCCCATCTCAGCCCAGAAAGCAGGTAGAACAAGTTTTGTGGTGCCTTTCAGCTGCCTACCGGGGTAGTGTAAAAACTACCAACAGAACTCGTTTCTGGCACCTTCCCCGGTGGAGGTGTGCATGGGGTGTGTTTGGAACATTTTGTCACCAGCCGAGTCCAAAATTCAGCGATTCCCCATCTCAGCCCAGAAAGCAGGTAGAACAAGTTTTGTGGTGCCTTTCAGCTGCCTACCGGGGTAGTGTAAAAACTACCAACAGAACTCGTTTCTGGCACCTTCCCCGGTGGAGTTGTGCATGGGGTGTGTTTGGAACATTTTGTCACCAGCCGAGTCCAAAATTCAGCGATTCCCCATCTCAGCCCAGAAAGCAGGTAGAACAAGTTTTGTGGTGCCTTTCAGCTGCCTACCAGGGTAGTGTAAAAACTACCAACAGAACTCGTTTCTGGCACCTTCCCCGGTGGAGTTGTGCATGGGGTGTGTTTGGAACATTTTGTCACCAGCCGAGTCCAAAATTCAGCGATTCCCCATCTCAGCCCAGAAAGCAGGTAGAACAAGTTTTGTGGTGCCTTTCAGCTGCCTACCGGGGTAGTGTAAAAACTACCAACAGAACTCGTTTCTGGCACCTTCCCCGGTGGAGGTGTGCATGGGGTGTGTTTGGAACATTTTGTCACCAGCCGAGTCCAAAATTCAGCGATTCCCCATCTCAGCCCAGAAAGCAGGTAGAACAAGTTTTGTGGTGCCTTTCAGCTGCCTACCGGGGTAGTGTAAAAACTACCAACAGAACTCGTTTCTGGCACCTTCCCCGGTGGAGTTGTGCATGGGGTGTGTTTGGAACATTTTGTCACCAGCCGAGTCCAAAATTCAGCGATTCCCCATCTCAGCCCAGAAAGCAGGTAGAACAAGTTTTGTGGTGCCTTTCAGCTGCCTACCGGGGTAGTGTAAAAACTACCAACAGAACTCGTTTCTGGCACCTTCCCCGGTGGAGTTGTGCATGGGGTGTGTTTGGAACATTTTGTCACCAGCCGAGTCCAAAATTCAGCGATTCCCCATCTCAGCCCAGAAAGCAGGTAGAACAAGTTTTGTGGTGCCTTTCTCTTGCCTACCGGGGTAGTGTAAAAACTACCAACAGAACTCGTTTCTGGCACCTTCCCCGGTGGAGCTGTGCATGGGGTGTGTTTGGAACATTTTGTCACCAGCCGAGTCCAAAATTCAGCGATTCCCCATCTCAGCCCAGAAAGCAGGTAGAACAAGTTTTGTGGTGCCTTTCAGCTGCCTACCGGGGTAGTGTAAAAACTACCAACAGAACTCGTTTCTGGCACCTTCCCCGGTGGAGTTGTGCATGGGGTGTGTTTGGAACATTTTGTCACCAGCCGAGTCCAAAATTCAGCGATTCTCCATCTCAGCCCAGAAAGCAGGTAGAACAAGTTTTGTGGTGCCTTTCTCTTGCCTACCGGGGTAGTGTAAAAACTACCAACAGAACTCGTTTCTGGCACCTTCCCCGGTGGAGTTGTGCATGGGGTGTGTTTGGAACATTTTGTCACCAGCCGAGTCCAAAATTCAGCGATTCCCCATCTCAGCCCAGAAAGCAGGTAGAACAAGTTTTGTGGTGCCTTTCAGCTGCCTACCGGGGTAGTGTAAAAACTACCAACAGAACTCGTTTCTGGCACCTTCCCCGGTGGAGTTGTGCATGGGGTGTGTTTGGAACATTTTGTCACCAGCCGAGTCCAAAATTCAGCGATTCCCCATCTCAGCCCAGAAAGCAGGTAGAACAAGTTTTGTGGTGCCTTTCAGCTGCCTACCGGGGTAGTGTAAAAACTACCAACAGAACTCGTTTCTGGCACCTTCCCCGGTGGAGTTGTGCATGGGGTGTGTTTGGAACATTTTGTCACCAGCCGAGTCCAAAATTCAGCGATTCCCCATCTCAGCCCAGAAAGCAGGTAGAACAAGTTTTGTGGTGCCTTTCTCTTGCCTACCGGGGTAGTGTAAAAACTACCAACAGAACTCCTTTCTGGCACCTTCCCCGGTGGAGCTGTGCATGGGGTGTGTTTGGAACATTTTGTCACCAGCCGAGTCCAAAATTCAGCGATTCCCCATCTCAGCCCAGAAAGCAGGTAGAACAAGTTTTGTGGTGCCTTTCAGCTGCCTACCGGGGTAGTGTAAAAACTACCAACAGAACTCGTTTCTGGCACCTTCCCCGGTGGAGGTGTGCATGGGGTGTGTTTGGAACATTTTGTCACCAGCCGAGTCCAAAAATCAGCGATTCTCCATCTCAGCCCAGAAAGCAGGTACAACAAGTTTTGTGGTGCCTTTCTCTTGCCTACCGGGGTAGTGTAAAAACTACCAACAGAACTCCTTTCTGGCACCTTCCCCGGTGGAGTTGTGCATGGGGTGTGTTTGGAACATTTTGTCACCAGCCGAGTCCAAAATTCAGCGATTCCCCATCTCAGCCCAGAAAGCAGGTAGAACAAGTTTTGTGGTGCCTTTCAGCTGCCTACCGGGGTAGTGTAAAAACTACCAACAGAACTCGTTTCTGGCACCTTCCCCGGTGGAGTTGTGCATGGGGTGTGTTTGGAACATTTTGTCACCAGCCGAGTCCAAAAGTCAGCGATTCCCCATCTCAGCCCAGAAAGCAGGTAGAAAAAGTTTTGTGGTGCCTTTCAGCTGCCTACCGGGGTAGTGTAAAAACTACCAACAGAACTCGTTTCTGGCACCTTCCCCGGTGGAGTTGTGCATGGGGTGTGTTTGGAACATTTTGTTACCAGCCGAGTCCAAAATTCAGCGATTCCCCATCTCAGCCCAGAAAGCAGGTAGAACAAGTTTTGTGGTGCCTTTCAGCTGCCTACCGGGGTAGTGTAAAAACTACCAACAGAACTCGTTTCTGGCACCTTCCCCGGTGGAGTTGTGCATGGGGTGTGTTTGGAACATTTTGTCACCAGCCGAGTCCAAAATTCAGCTGTTCCCCATCTCAGCCCACAAAGCAGGTAGAACAAGTTTTGTGGTGCCTTTCAGCTGCCTACCGGGGTAGTGTAAAAACTACCAACAGAACTCGTTTCTGGCACCTTCCCCGGTGGAGTTGTGCATGGGGTGTGTTTGGAACATTTTGTCACCAGCCGAGTCCAAAATTCAGCGATTCCCCATCTCAGCCCAGAAAGCAGGTAGAACAAGTTTTGTGGTGCCTTTCAGCTGCCTACCGGGGTAGTGTAAAAACTACCAACAGAACTCGTTTCTGGCACCTTCCCCGGTGGAGCTGTGCATGGGGTGTGTTTGGAACATTTTGTCACCAGCCGAGTCCAAAATTCAGCGATTCCCCATCTCAGCCCAGAAAGCAGGTAGAACAAGTTTTGTGGTGCCTTTCAGCTGCCTACCGGGGTAGTGTAAAAACTACCAACAGAACTCGTTTCTGGCACCTTCCCCGGTGGAGTTGTGCATGGGGTGTGTTTGGAACATTTTGTCACCAGCCGAGTCCAAAATTCAGCGATTCCCCATCTCAGCCCAGAAAGCAGGTAGAACAAGTTTTGTGGTGCCTTTCAGCTGCCTACCGGGGTACTGTAAAAACTACCAACAGAACTCGTTTCTGGCACCTTCCCCGGTGGAGGTGTGCATGGGGTGTGTTTGGAACATTTTGTCACCAGCCGAGTCCAAAATTCAGCGATTCTCCATCTCAGCCCAGAAAGCAGGTACAACAAGTTTTGTGGTGCCTTTCAGCTGCCTACCGGGGTAGTGTAAAAACTACCAACAGAACTCCTTTCTGGCACCTTCCCCGGTGGAGTTGTGCATGGGGTGTGTTTGGAACATTTTGTCACCAGCCGAGTCCAAAATTCAGCGATTCCCCATCTCAGCCCAGAAAGCAGGTAGAACAAGTTTTGTGGTGCCTTTCAGCTGCCTACCGGGGTAGTGTAAAAACTACCAACAGAACTCGTTTCTGGCACCTTCCCCGGTGGAGTTGTGCATGGGGTGTGTTTGGAACATTTTGTCACCAGCCGAGTCCAAAAGTCAGCGATTCCCCATCTCAGCCCAGAAAGCAGGTAGAACAAGTTTTGTGGTGCCTTTCAGCTGCCTACCGGGGTAGTGTAAAAACTACCAACAGAACTCGTTTCTGGCACCTTCCCCGGTGGAGCTGTGCATGGGGTGTGTTTGGAACATTTTGTCACCAGCCGAGTCCAAAATTCAGCGATTCCCCATCTCAGCCCAGAAAGCAGGTAGAACAAGTTTTGTGGTGCCTTTCAGGTGCCTACCGGGGTAGTGTAAAAACTACCAACGGAACTCGATTCTGGCACCTTCCCCGGTGGAGTTGTGCATGGGGTGTGTTTGGAACATTTTGTCACCAGCCGAGTCGAAAATTCAGCGATTCCCCATCTCAGCCCAGAAAGCAGGTAGAACAAGTTTTGTGGTGCCTTTCAGCTGCCTACCGGGGTAGTGTAAAAACTACCAACAGAACTCGTTTCTGGCACCTTCCCCGGTGGAGTTGTGCATGGGGTGTGTTTGGAACATTTTGTCACCAGCCGAGTCGAAAATTCAGCGATTCCCCATCTCAGCCCAGAAAGCAGGTAGAACAAGTTTTGTGGTGCCTTTCAGCTGCCTACCGGGGTAGTGTAAAAACTACCAACAGAACTCGTTTCTGGCACCTTCCCCGGTGGAGTTGTGCATGGGGTGTGTTTGGAACATTTTGTCACCAGCCGAGTCCAAAATTCAGCGATTCCCCATCTCAGCCCAGAAAGCAGGTAGAACAAGTTTTGTGGTGCCTTTCAGCTGCCTACCGGGGTAGTGTAAAAACTACCAACAGAACTCGTTTCTGGCACCTTCCCCGGTGGAGGTGTGCATGGGGTGTGTTTGGAACATTTTGTCACCAGCCGAGTCCAAAATTCAGCGATTCCCCATCTCAGCCCAGAAAGCAGGTAGAACAAGTTTTGTGGTGCCTTTCAGCTGCCTACCGGGGTAGTGTAAAAACTACCAACAGAACTCGTTTCTGGCACCTTCCCCGGTGGAGTTGTGCATGGGGTGTGTTTGGAACATTTTGTCACCAGCCGAGTCCAAAATTCAGCGATTCCCCATCTCAGCCCAGAAAGCAGGTAGAACAAGTTTTGTGGTGCCTTTCAGCTGCCTACCAGGGTAGTGTAAAAACTACCAACAGAACTCGTTTCTGGCACCTTCCCCGGTGGAGTTGTGCATGGGGTGTGTTTGGAACATTTTGTCACCAGCCGAGTCCAAAATTCAGCGATTCCCCATCTCAGCCCAGAAAGCAGGTAGAACAAGTTTTGTGGTGCCTTTCAGCTGCCTACCGGGGTAGTGTAAAAACTACCAACAGAACTCGTTTCTGGCACCTTCCCCGGTGGAGGTGTGCATGGGGTGTGTTTGGAACATTTTGTCACCAGCCGAGTCCAAAATTCAGCGATTCCCCATCTCAGCCCAGAAAGCAGGTAGAACAAGTTTTGTGGTGCCTTTCAGCTGCCTACCGGGGTAGTGTAAAAACTACCAACAGAACTCGTTTCTGGCACCTTCCCCGGTGGAGTTGTGCATGGGGTGTGTTTGGAACATTTTGTCACCAGCCGAGTCCAAAATTCAGCGATTCCCCATCTCAGCCCAGAAAGCAGGTAGAACAAGTTTTGTGGTGCCTTTCAGCTGCCTACCGGGGTAGTGTAAAAACTACCAACAGAACTCGTTTCTGGCACCTTCCCCGGTGGAGTTGTGCATGGGGTGTGTTTGGAACATTTTGTCACCAGCCGAGTCCAAAATTCAGCGATTCCCCATCTCAGCCCAGAAAGCAGGTAGAACAAGTTTTGTGGTGCCTTTCTCTTGCCTACCGGGGTAGTGTAAAAACTACCAACAGAACTCGTTTCTGGCACCTTCCCCGGTGGAGCTGTGCATGGGGTGTGTTTGGAACATTTTGTCACCAGCCGAGTCCAAAATTCAGCGATTCCCCATCTCAGCCCAGAAAGCAGGTAGAACAAGTTTTGTGGTGCCTTTCAGCTGCCTACCGGGGTAGTGTAAAAACTACCAACAGAACTCGTTTCTGGCACCTTCCCCGGTGGAGTTGTGCATGGGGTGTGTTTGGAACATTTTGTCACCAGCCGAGTCCAAAATTCAGCGATTCTCCATCTCAGCCCAGAAAGCAGGTAGAACAAGTTTTGTGGTGCCTTTCTCTTGCCTACCGGGGTAGTGTAAAAACTACCAACAGAACTCGTTTCTGGCACCTTCCCCGGTGGAGTTGTGCATGGGGTGTGTTTGGAACATTTTGTCACCAGCCGAGTCCAAAATTCAGCGATTCCCCATCTCAGCCCAGAAAGCAGGTAGAACAAGTTTTGTGGTGCCTTTCAGCTGCCTACCGGGGTAGTGTAAAAACTACCAACAGAACTCGTTTCTGGCACCTTCCCCGGTGGAGTTGTGCATGGGGTGTGTTTGGAACATTTTGTCACCAGCCGAGTCCAAAAGTCAGCGATTCCCCATCTCAGCCCAGAAAGCAGGTAGAACAAGTTTTGTGGTGCCTTTCAGCTGCCTACCGGGGTAGTGTAAAAACTACCAACAGAACTCGTTTCTGGCACCTTCCCCGGTGGAGTTGTGCATGGGGTGTGTTTGGAACATTTTGTTACCAGCCGAGTCCAAAATTCAGCGATTCCCCATCTCAGCCCAGAAAGCAGGTAGAACAAGTTTTGTGGTGCCTTTCTCTTGCCTACCGGGGTAGTGTAAAAACTACCAACAGAACTCGTTTCTGGCACCTTCCCCGGTGGAGTTGTGCATGGGGTGTGTTTGGAACATTTTGTCACCAGCCGAGTCCAAAATTCAGCGATTCCCCATCTCAGCCCAGAAAGCAGGTAGAACAAGTTTTGTGGTGCCTTTCAGCTGCCTACCGGGGTAGTGTAAAAACTACCAACAGAAGTCGTTTCTGGCACCTTCCCCGGTGGAGTTGTGCATGGGGTGTGTTTGGAACATTTTGTCACCAGCCGAGTCCAAAATTCAGCGATTCCCCATCTCAGCCCAGAAAGCAGGTAGGACAAGTTTTGTGGTGCCTTTCAGCTGCCTACCGGGGTAGTGTAAAAACTACCAACGGAACTCGTTTCTGGCACCTTCCCCGGTGGAGGTGTGCATGGGGTGTGTTTGGAACATTTTGTCACCAGCCGAGTCCAAAATTCAGCGATTCCCCATCTCAGCCCAGAAAGCAGGTAGAACAAGTTTTGTGGTGCCTTTCTCTTGCCTACCGGGGTAGTGTAAAAACTACCAACAGAACTCCTTTCTGGCACCTTCCCCGGTGGAGCTGTGCATGGGGTGTGTTTGGAACATTTTGTCACCAGCCGAGTCCAAAATTCAGCGATTCCCCATCTCAGCCCAGAAAGCAGGTAGAACAAGTTTTGTGGTGCCTTTCAGCTGCCTACCGGGGTAGTGTAAAAACTACCAACAGAACTCGTTTCTGGCACCTTCCCCGGTGGAGGTGTGCATGGGGTGTGTTTGGAACATTTTGTCACCAGCCGAGTCCAAAATTCAGCGATTCTCCATCTCAGCCCAGAAAGCAGGTACAACAAGTTTTGTGGTGCCTTTCTCTTGCCTACCGGGGTAGTGTAAAAACTACCAACAGAACTCCTTTCTGGCACCTTCCCCGGTGGAGTTGTGCATGGGGTGTGTTTGGAACATTTTGTCAGCAGCCGAGTCCAAAATTCAGCGATTCCCCATCTCAGCCCAGAAAGCAGGTAGAACAAGTTTTGTGGTGCCTTTCAGCTGCCTACCGGGGTAGTGTAAAAACTACCAACAGAACTCGTTTCTGGCACCTTCCCCGGTGGAGTTGTGCATGGGGTGTGTTTGGAACATTTTGTCACCAGCCGAGTCCAAAAGTCAGCGATTCCCCATCTCAGCCCAGAAAGCAGGTAGAAAAAGTTTTGTGGTGCCTTTCAGCTGCCTACCGGGGTAGTGTAAAAACTACCAACAGAACTCGTTTCTGGCACCTTCCCCGGTGGAGTTGTGCATGGGGTGTGTTTGGAACATTTTGTTACCAGCCGAGTCCAAAATTCAGCGATTCCCCATCTCAGCCCAGAAAGCAGGTAGAACAAGTTTTGTGGTGCCTTTCTCTTGCCTACCGGGGTAGTGTAAAAACTACCAACAGAACTCGTTTCTGGCACCTTCCCCGGTGGAGTTGTGCATGGGGTGTGTTTGGAACATTTTGTCACCAGCCGAGTCCAAAATTCAGCTGTTCCCCATCTCAGCCCACAAAGCAGGTAGAACAAGTTTTGTGGTGCCTTTCAGCTGCCTACCGGGGTAGTGTAAAAACTACCAACAGAACTCGTTTCTGGCACCTTCCCCGGTGGAGTTGTGCATGGGGTGTGTTTGGAACATTTTGTCACCAGCCGAGTCCAAAATTCAGCGATTCCCCATCTCAGCCCAGAAAGCAGGTAGAACAAGTTTTGTGGTGCCTTTCAGCTGCCTACCGGGGTAGTGTAAAAACTACCAACAGAACTCGTTTCTGGCACCTTCCCCGGTGGAGCTGTGCATGGGGTGTGTTTGGAACATTTTGTCACCAGCCGAGTCCAAAATTCAGCGATTCCCCATCTCAGCCCAGAAAGCAGGTAGAACAAGTTTTGTGGTGCCTTTCAGCTGCCTACCGGGGTAGTGTAAAAACTACCAACAGAACTCGTTTCTGGCACCTTCCCCGGTGGAGTTGTGCATGGGGTGTGTTTGGAACATTTTGTCACCAGCCGAGTCCAAAATTCAGCGATTCCCCATCTCAGCCCAGAAAGCAGGTAGAACAAGTTTTGTGGTGCCTTTCAGCTGCCTACCGGGGTACTGTAAAAACTACCAACAGAACTCGTTTCTGGCACCTTCCCCGGTGGAGGTGTGCATGGGGTGTGTTTGGAACATTTTGTCACCAGCCGAGTCCAAAATTCAGCGATTCTCCATCTCAGCCCAGAAAGCAGGTACAACAAGTTTTGTGGTGCCTTTCAGCTGCCTACCGGGGTAGTGTAAAAACTACCAACAGAACTCCTTTCTGGCACCTTCCCCGGTGGAGTTGTGCATGGGGTGTGTTTGGAACATTTTGTCACCAGCCGAGTCCAAAATTCAGCGATTCCCCATCTCAGCCCAGAAAGCAGGTAGAACAAGTTTTGTGGTGCCTTTCAGCTGCCTACCGGGGTAGTGTAAAAACTACCAACAGAACTCGTTTCTGGCACCTTCCCCGGTGGAGTTGTGCATGGGGTGTGTTTGGAACATTTTGTCACCAGCCGAGTCCAAAATTCAGCGATTCCCCATCTCAGCCCAGAAAGCAGGTAGAACAAGTTTTGTGGTGCCTTTCTCTTGCCTACCGGGGTAGTGTAAAAACTACCAACAGAACTCGTTTCTGGCACCTTCCCCGGTGGAGTTGTGCATGGGGTGTGTTTGGAACATTTTGTCACCAGCCGAGTCCAAAAGTCAGCGATTCCCCATCTCAGCCCAGAAAGCAGGTAGAACAAGTTTTGTGGTGCCTTTCAGCTGCCTACCGGGGTAGTGTAAAAACTACCAACAGAACTCGTTTCTGGCACCTTCCCCGGTGGAGCTGTGCATGGGGTGTGTTTGGAACATTTTGTCACCAGCCGAGTCCAAAATTCAGCGATTCCCCATCTCAGCCCAGAAAGCAGGTAGAACAAGTTTTGTGGTGCCTTTCAGCTGCCTACCGGGGTAGTGTAAAAACTACCAACAGAACTCGTTTCTGGCACCTTCCCCGGTGGAGTTGTGCATGGGGTGTGTTTGGAACATTTTGTCACCAGCCGAGTCCAAAATTCAGCGATTCTCCATCTCAGCCCAGAAAGCAGGTAGAACAAGTTTTGTGGTGCCTTTCTCTTGCCTACCGGGGTAGTGTAAAAACTACCAACAGAACTCGTTTCTGGCACCTTCCCCGGTGGAGTTGTGCATGGGGTGTGTTTGGAACATTTTGTCACCAGCCGAGTCCAAAATTCAGCGATTCCCCATCTCAGCCCAGAAAGCAGGTAGAACAAGTTTTGTGGTGCCTTTCAGCTGCCTACCGGGGTAGTGTAAAAACTACCAACAGAACTCGTTTCTGGCACCTTTGCCGGTGGAGCTGTGCATGGGGTGTGTTTGGAACATTTTGTCACCAGCCGAGTCCAAAATTCAGCGATTCCCCATCTCAGCCCAGAAAGCAGGTAGAACAAGTTTTGTGGTGCCTTTCAGCTGCCTACCGGGGTAGTGTAAAAACTACCAACAGAACTCGTTTCTGGCACCTTCCCCGGTGGAGTTGTGCATGGGGTGTGTTTGGAACATTTTGTCACCAGCCGAGTCCAAAATTCAGCGATTCCCCATCTCAGCCCAGAAAGCAGGTAGAACAAGTTTTGTGGTGCCTTTCAGCTGCCTACCGGGGTAGTGTAAAAACTACCAACAGAACTCGTTTCTGGCACCTTCCCCGGTGGAGTTGTGCATGGGGTGTGTTTGGAACATTTTGTCACCAGCCGAGTCCAAAATTCAGCGATTCCCCATCTCAGCCCAGAAAGCAGGTAGAACAAGTTTTGTGGTGCCTTTCAGCTGCCTACCGGGGTAGTGTAAAAACTACCAACAGAACTCGTTTCTGGCACCTTCCCCGGTGGAGTTGTGCATGGGGTGTGTTTGGAACATTTTGTCACCAGCCGAGTCCAAAAGTCAGCGATTCCCCATCTCAGCCCAGAAAGCAGGTAGAACAAGTTTTGTGGTGCCTTTCAGCTGCCTACCGGGGTAGTGTAAAAAGTACCAACAGAACTCGTTTCTGGCACCTTCCCCGGTGGAGTTGTGCATGGGGTGTGTTTGGAACATTTTGTTACCAGCCGAGTCCAAAATTCAGCGATTCCCCATCTCAGCCCAGAAAGCAGGTAGAACAAGTTTTGTGGTGCCTTTCTCTTGCCTACCGGGGTAGTGTAAAAACTACCAACAGAACTCGTTTCTGGCACCTTCCCCGGTGGAGTTGTGCATGGGGTGTGTTTGGAACATTTTGTCACCAGCCGAGTCCAAAATTCAGCTGTTCCCCATCTCAGCCCAGAAAGCAGGTAGAACAAGTTTTGTGGTGCCTTTCAGCTGCCTACCGGGGTAGTGTAAAAACTACCAACAGAACTCGTTTCTGGCACCTTCCCCGGTGGAGTTGTGCATGGGGTGTGTTTGGAACATTTTGTCACCAGCCGAGTCCAAAATTCAGCGATTCCCCATCTCAGCCCAGAAAGCAGGTAGAACAAGTTTTGTGGTGCCTTTCAGCTGCCTACCGGGGTAGTGTAAAAACTACCAACAGAACTCGTTTCTGGCACCTTCCCCGGTGGAGTTGTGCATGGGGTGTGTTTGGAACATTTTGTCACCAGCCGAGTCCAAAATTCAGCGATTCCCCATCTCAGCCCAGAAAGCAGGTAGAACAACTTTTGTGGTGCCTTTCAGCTGCCTACCGGGGTAGTGTAAAAACTACCAACAGAACTCGTTTCTGGCACCTTCCCCGGTGGAGTTGTGCATGGGGTGTGTTTGGAACATTTTGTCACCAGCCGAGTCCAAAATTCAGCGATTCTCCATCTCAGCCCAGAAAGCAGGTACAACAAGTTTTGTGGTGCCTTTCTCTTGCCTACCGGGGTAGTGTAAAAACTACCAACAGAACTCCTTTCTGGCACCTTCCCCGGTGGAGTTGTGCATGGGGTGTGTTTGGAACATTTTGTCACCAGCCGAGTCCAAAATTCAGCGATTCCCCATCTCAGCCCAGAAAGCAGGTAGAACAAGTTTTGTGGTGCCTTTCAGCTGCCTACCGGGGTAGTGTAAAAACTACCAACAGAACTCGTTTCTGGCACCTTCCCCGGTGGAGTTGTGCATGGGGTGTGTTTGGAACATTTTGTCACCAGCCGAGTCCAAAATTCAGCGATTCCCCATCTCAGCCCAGAAAGCAGGTAGAACAAGTTTTGTGGTGCCTTTCTCTTGCCTACCGGGGTAGTGTAAAAACTACCAACAGAACTCGTTTCTGGCACCTTCCCCGGTGGAGTTGTGCATGGGGTGTGTTTGGAACATTTTGTCACCAGCCGAGTCCAAAATTCAGCGATTCCCCATCTCAGCCCAGAAAGCAGGTAGAACAAGTTTTGTGGTGCCTTTCAGCTGCCTACCGGGGTAGTGTAAAAACTACCAACAGAACTCGTTTCTGGCACCTTCCCCGGTGGAGGTGTGCATGGGGTGTGTTTGGAACATTTTGTCACCAGCCGAGTCCAAAATTCAGCGATTCTCCATCTCAGCCCAGAAAGCAGGTACAACAAGTTTTGTGGTGCCTTTCTCTTGCCTACCGGGGTAGTGTAAAAACTACCAACAGAACTCCTTTCTGGCACCTTCCCCGGTGGAGTTGTGCATGGGGTGTGTTTGGAACATTTTGTCACCAGCCGAGTCCAAAATTCAGCGATTCCCCATCTCAGCCCAGAAAGCAGGTAGAACAAGTTTTGTGGTGCCTTTCAGCTGCCTACCGGGGTAGTGTAAAAACTACCAACAGAACTCGTTTCTGGCACCTTCCCCGGTGGAGTTGTGCATGGGGTGTGTTTGGAACATTTTGTCACCAGCCGAGTCCAAAAGTCAGCGATTCCCCATCTCAGCCCAGAAAGCAGGTAGAAAAAGTTTTGTGGTGCCTTTCAGCTGCCTACCGGGGTAGTGTAAAAACTACCAACAGAACTCGTTTCTGGCACCTTCCCCGGTGGAGTTGTGCATGGGGTGTGTTTGGAACATTTTGTTACCAGCCGAGTCCAAAATTCAGCGATTCCCCATCTCAGCCCAGAAAGCAGGTAGAACAAGTTTTGTGGTGCCTTTCTCTTGCCTACCGGGGTAGTGTAAAAACTACCAACAGAACTCGTTTCTGGCACCTTCCCCGGTGGAGTTGTGCATGGGGTGTGTTTGGAACATTTTGTCACCAGCCGAGTCCAAAATTCAGCTGTTCCCCATCTCAGCCCACAAAGCAGGTAGAACAAGTTTTGTGGTGCCTTTCAGCTGCCTACCGGGGTAGTGTAAAAACTACCAACAGAACTCGTTTCTGGCACCTTCCCCGGTGGAGTTGTGCATGGGGTGTGTTTGGAACATTTTGTCACCAGCCGAGTCCAAAATTCAGCGATTCCCCATCTCAGCCCAGAAAGCAGGTAGAACAAGTTTTGTGGTGCCTTTCAGCTGCCTACCGGGGTAGTGTAAAAACTACCAACAGAACTCGTTTCTGGCACCTTCCCCGGTGGAGCTGTGCATGGGGTGTGTTTGGAACATTTTGTCACCAGCCGAGTCCAAAATTCAGCGATTCCCCATCTCAGCCCAGAAAGCAGGTAGAACAAGTTTTGTGGTGCCTTTCAGCTGCCTACCGGGGTAGTGTAAAAACTACCAACAGAACTCGTTTCTGGCACCTTCCCCGGTGGAGTTGTGCATGGGGTGTGTTTGGAACATTTTGTCACCAGCCGAGTCCAAAATTCAGCGATTCCCCATCTCAGCCCAGAAAGCAGGTAGAACAAGTTTTGTGGTGCCTTTCAGCTGCCTACCGGGGTACTGTAAAAACTACCAACAGAACTCGTTTCTGGCACCTTCCCCGGTGGAGGTGTGCATGGGGTGTGTTTGGAACATTTTGTCACCAGCCGAGTCCAAAATTCAGCGATTCTCCATCTCAGCCCAGAAAGCAGGTACAACAAGTTTTGTGGTGCCTTTCAGCTGCCTACCGGGGTAGTGTAAAAACTACCAACAGAACTCCTTTCTGGCACCTTCCCCGGTGGAGTTGTGCATGGGGTGTGTTTGGAACATTTTGTCACCAGCCGAGTCCAAAATTCAGCGATTCCCCATCTCAGCCCAGAAAGCAGGTAGAACAAGTTTTGTGGTGCCTTTCAGCTGCCTACCGGGGTAGTGTAAAAACTACCAACAGAACTCGTTTCTGGCACCTTCCCCGGTGGAGTTGTGCATGGGGTGTGTTTGGAACATTTTGTCACCAGCCGAGTCCAAAATTCAGCGATTCCCCATCTCAGCCCAGAAAGCAGGTAGAACAAGTTTTGTGGTGCCTTTCTCTTGCCTACTGGGGTAGTGTAAAAACTACCAACAGAACTCGTTTCTGGCACCTTCCCCGGTGGAGTTGTGCATGGGGTGTGTTTGGAACATTTTGTCACCAGCCGAGTCCAAAAGTCAGCGATTCCCCATCTCAGCCCAGAAAGCAGGTAGAACAAGTTTTGTGGTGCCTTTCAGCTGCCTACCGGGGTAGTGTAAAAACTACCAACCGAACTCGTTTCTGGCACCTTCCCCGGTGGAGCTGTGCATGGGGTGTGTTTGGAACATTTTGTCACCAGCCGAGTCCAAAATTCAGCGATTCCCCATCTCAGCCCAGAAAGCAGGTAGAACAAGTTTTGTGGTGCCTTTCAGCTGCCTACCGGGGTAGTGTAAAAACTACCAACAGAACTCGTTTCTGGCACCTTCCCCGGTGGAGGTGTGCATGGGGTGTGTTTGGAACATTTTGTCACCAGCCGAGTCCAAAATTCAGCGATTCTCCATCTCAGCCCAGAAAGCAGGTAGAACAAGTTTTGTGGTGCCTTTCTCTTGGCTAGCGGGGTAGTGTAAAAACTACCAACAGAACTCGTTTCTGGCACCTTCCCCGGTGGAGTTGTGCATGGGGTGTGTTTGGAACATTTTGTCACCAGCCGAGTCCAAAATTCAGCGATTCCCCATCTCAGCCCAGAAAGCAGGTAGAACAAGTTTTGTGGTGCCTTTCAGCTGCCTACCGGGGTAGTGTAAAAACTACCAACAGAACTCGTTTCTGGCACCTTTGCCGGTGGAGCTGTGCATGGGGTGTGTTTGGAACATTTTGTCACCAGCCGAGTCCAAAATTCAGCGATTCCCCATCTCAGCCCAGAAAGCAGGTAGAACAAGTTTTGTGGTGCCTTTCAGGTGCCTACCGGGGTAGTGTAAAAACTTCCAACAGAACTCGTTTCTGGCACCTTCCCCGGTGGAGTTGTGCATGGGGTGTGTTTGGAACATTTTGTCACCAGCCGAGTCCAAAATTCAGCGATTCCCCATCTCAGCCCAGAAAGCAGGTAGAACAAGTTTTGTGGTGCCTTTCAGCTGCCTACCGGGGTAGTGTAAAAACTACCAACAGAACTCGTTTCTGGCACCTTCCCCGGTGGAGTTGTGCATGGGGTGTGTTTGGAACATTTTGTCACCAGCCGAGTCCAAAATTCAGCGATTCCCCATCTCAGCCCAGAAAGCAGGTAGAACAAGTTTTGTGGTGCCTTTCAGCTGCCTACCGGGGTAGTGTAAAAACTACCAACAGAACTCGTTTCTGGCACCTTCCCCGGTGGAGTTGTGCATGGGGTGTGTTTGGAACATTTTGTCACCAGCCGAGTCCAAAAGTCAGCGATTCCCCATCTCAGCCCAGAAAGCAGGTAGAACAAGTTTTGTGGTGCCTTTCAGCTGCCTACCGGGGTAGTGTAAAAAGTACCAACAGAACTCGTTTCTGGCACCTTCCCCGGTGGAGTTGTGCATGGGGTGTGTTTGGAACATTTTGTTACCAGCCGAGTCCAAAATTCAGCGATTCCCCATCTCAGCCCAGAAAGCAGGTAGAACAAGTTTTGTGGTGCCTTTCTCTTGCCTACCGGGGTAGTGTAAAAACTACCAACAGAACTCGTTTCTGGCACCTTCCCCGGTGGAGTTGTGCATGGGGTGTGTTTGGAACATTTTGTCACCAGCCGAGTCCAAAATTCAGCTGTTCCCCATCTCAGCCCAGAAAGCAGGTAGAACAAGTTTTGTGGTGCCTTTCAGCTGCCTACCGGGGTAGTGTAAAAACTACCAACAGAACTCGTTTCTGGCACCTTCCCCGGTGGAGTTGTGCATGGGGTGTGTTTGGAACATTTTGTCACCAGCCGAGTCCAAAATTCAGCGATTCCCCATCTCAGCCCAGAAAGCAGGTAGAACAAGTTTTGTGGTGCCTTTCAGCTGCCTACCGGGGTAGTGTAAAAACTACCAACAGAACTCGTTTCTGGCACCTTCCCCGGTGGAGTTGTGCATGGGGTGTGTTTGGAACATTTTGTCACCAGCCGAGTCCAAAATTCAGCGATTCCCCATCTCAGCCCAGAAAGCAGGTAGAACAACTTTTGTGGTGCCTTTCAGCTGCCTACCGGGGTAGTGTAAAAACTACCAACAGAACTCGTTTCTGGCACCTTCCCCGGTGGAGTTGTGCATGGGGTGTGTTTGGAACATTTTGTCACCAGCCGAGTCCAAAATTCAGCGATTCTCCATCTCAGCCCAGAAAGCAGGTACAACAAGTTTTGTGGTGCCTTTCTCTTGCCTACCGGGGTAGTGTAAAAACTACCAACAGAACTCCTTTCTGGCACCTTCCCCGGTGGAGTTGTGCATGGGGTGTGTTTGGAACATTTTGTCACCAGCCGAGTCCAAAATTCAGCGATTCCCCATCTCAGCCCAGAAAGCAGGTAGAACAAGTTTTGTGGTGCCTTTCAGCTGCCTACCGGGGTAGTGTAAAAACTACCAACAGAACTCGTTTCTGGCACCTTCCCCGGTGGAGTTGTGCATGGGGTGTGTTTGGAACATTTTGTCACCAGCCGAGTCCAAAATTCAGCGATTCCCCATCTCAGCCCAGAAAGCAGGTAGAACAAGTTTTGTGGTGCCTTTCTCTTGCCTACCGGGGTAGTGTAAAAACTACCAACAGAACTCGTTTCTGGCACCTTCCCCGGTGGAGTTGTGCATGGGGTGTGTTTGGAACATTTTGTCACCAGCCGAGTCCAAAATTCAGCGATTCCCCATCTCAGCCCAGAAAGCAGGTAGAACAAGTTTTGTGGTGCCTTTCAGCTGCCTACCGGGGTAGTGTAAAAACTACCAACAGAACTCGTTTCTGGCACCTTCCCCGGTGGAGGTGTGCATGGGGTGTGTTTGGACCATTTTGTCACCAGCCGAGTCCAAAATTCAGCGATTCCCCATCTCAGCCCAGAAAGCAGGTAGAACAAGTTTTGTGGTGCCTTTCAGCTGCCTACCGGGGTAGTGTAAAAACTACCAACAGAACTCGTTTCTGGCACCTTCCCCGGTGGAGTTGTGCATGGGGTGTGTTTGGAACATTTTGTCACCAGCCGAGTCCAAAATTCAGCGATTCCCCATCTCAGCCCAGAAAGCAGGTAGAACAAGTTTTGTGGTGCCTTTCAGCTGCCTACCGGGGTAGTGTAAAAACTACCAACAGAACTCGTTTCTGGCACCTTCCCCGGTGGAGTTGTGCATGGGGTGTGTTTGGAACATTTTGTCACCAGCCGAGTCCAAAAGTCAGCGATTCCCCATCTCAGCCCAGAAAGCAGGTAGAACAAGTTTTGTGGTGCCTTTCAGCTGCCTACCGGGGTAGTGTAAAAACTACCAACAGAACTCGTTTCTGGCACCTTCCCCGGTGGAGTTGTGCATGGGGTGTGTTTGGAACATTTTGTTACCAGCCGAGTCCAAAATTCAGCGATTCCCCATCTCAGCCCAGAAAGCAGGTAGAACAAGTTTTGTGGTGCCTTTCTCTTGCCTACCGGGGTAGTGTAAAAACTACCAACAGAACTCGTTTCTGGCACCTTCCCCGGTGGAGTTGTGCATGGGGTGTGTTTGGAACATTTTGTCACCAGCCGAGTCCAAAATTCAGCTGTTCCCCATCTCAGCCCAGAAAGCAGGTAGAACAAGTTTTGTGGTGCCTTTCAGCTGCCTACCGGGGTAGTGTAAAAACTACCAACAGAACTCGTTTCTGGCACCTTCCCCGGTGGAGTTGTGCATGGGGTGTGTTTGGAACATTTTGTCACCAGCCGAGTCCAAAATTCAGCGATTCCCCATCTCAGCCCAGAAAGCAGGTAGAACAAGTTTTGTGGTGCCTTTCAGCTGCCTACCGGGGTAGTGTAAAAACTACCAACAGAACTCGTTTCTGGCACCTTCCCCGGTGGAGTTGTGCATGGGGTGTGTTTGGAACATTTTGTCACCAGCCGAGTCCAAAATTCAGCGATTCCCCATCTCAGCCCAGAAAGCAGGTAGAACAACTTTTGTGGTGCCTTTCAGCTGCCTACCGGGGTAGTGTAAAAACTACCAACAGAACTCGTTTCTGGCACCTTCCCCGGTGGAGTTGTGCATGGGGTGTGTTTGGAACATTTTGTCACCAGCCGAGTCCAAAATTCAGCGATTCTCCATCTCAGCCCAGAAAGCAGGTACAACAAGTTTTGTGGTGCCTTTCTCTTGCCTACCGGGGTAGTGTAAAAACTACCAACAGAACTCCTTTCTGGCACCTTCCCCGGTGGAGTTGTGCATGGGGTGTGTTTGGAACATTTTGTCACCAGCCGAGTCCAAAATTCAGCGATTCCCCATCTCAGCCCAGAAAGCAGGTAGAACAAGTTTTGTGGTGCCTTTCAGCTGCCTACCGGGGTAGTGTAAAAACTACCAACAGAACTCGTTTCTGGCACCTTCCCCGGTGGAGTTGTGCATGGGGTGTGTTTGGAACATTTTGTCACCAGCCGAGTCCAAAATTCAGCGATTCCCCATCTCAGCCCAGAAAGCAGGTAGAACAAGTTTTGTGGTGCCTTTCTCTTGCCTACCGGGGTAGTGTAAAAACTACCAACAGAACTCGTTTCTGGCACCTTCCCCGGTGGAGTTGTGCATGGGGTGTGTTTGGAACATTTTGTCACCAGCCGAGTCCAAAATTCAGCGATTCCCCATCTCAGCCCAGAAAGCAGGTAGAACAAGTTTTGTGGTGCCTTTCAGCTGCCTACCGGGGTAGTGTAAAAACTACCAACAGAACTCGTTTCTGGCACCTTCCCCGGTGGAGGTGTGCATGGGGTGTGTTTGGAACATTTTGTCACCAGCCGAGTCCAAAACTCAGCTGTTCCCCATCTCAGCCCAGAAAGCAGGTAGAACAAGTTTTGTGGTGCCTTTCTCTTGCCTACCGGGGTAGTGTAAAAACTACCAACAGAACTCGTTTCTGGCACCTTCCCCGGTGGAGTTGTGCATGGGGTGTGTTTGGAACATTTTGTCACCAGCCGAGTCCAAAATTCAGCGATTCCCCATCTCAGCCCAGAAAGCAGGTACAACAAGTTTTGTGGTGCCTTTCAGCTGCCTACCGGGGTAGTGTAAAAACTACCAACAGAACTCGTTTCTGGCACCTTTGCCGGTGGAGCTGTGCATGGGGTGTGTTTGGAACATTTTGTCACCAGCCGAGTCCAAAATTCAGCGATTCCCCATCTCAGCCCAGAAAGCAGGTAGAACAAGTTTTGTGGTGCCTTTCAGCTGCCTACCGGGGTAGTGTAAAAACTACCAACAGAACTCGTTTCTGGCACCTTCCCCGGTGGAGGTGTGCATGGGGTGTGTTTGGAACATTTTGTCACCAGCCGAGTCCAAAATTCAGCGATTCCCCATCTCAGCCCAGAAAGCAGGTAGAACAAGTTTTGTGGTGCCTTTCAGCTGCCTACCGGGGTAGTGTAAAAACTACCAACAGAACTCGTTTCTGGCACCTTCCCCGGTGGAGTTGTGCATGGGGTGTGTTTGGAACATTTTGTCACCAGCCGAGTCCAAAATTCAGCGATTCCCCATCTCAGCCCAGAAAGCAGGTACAACAAGTTTTGTGGTGCCTTTCAGCTGCCTACCGGGGTAGTGTAAAAACTACCAACAGAACTCGTTTCTGGCACCTTCCCCGGTGGAGTTGTGCATGGGGTGTGTTTGGAACATTTTGTCACCAGCCGAGTCCAAAATTCAGCGATTCCCCATCTCAGCCCAGAAAGCAGGTAGAACAAGTTTTGTGGTGCCTTTCAGCTGCCTACCGGGGTAGTGTAAAAACTACCAACAGAACTCGTTTCTGGCACCTTCCCCGGTGGAGTTGTGCATGGGGTGTGTTTGGAACATTTTGTCACCAGCCGAGTCCAAAATTCAGCGGTTCCCCATCTCAGCCCAGAAAGCAGGTAGAACAAGTTTTGTGGTGCCTTTCAGCTGCCTACCGGGGTAGTGTAAAAACTACCAACAGAACTCGTTTCTGGCACCTTCCCCGGTGGAGTTGTGCATGGGGTGTGTTTGGAACATTTTGTCACCAGCCGAGTCCAAAATTCAGCGATTCCCCATCTCAGCCCAGAAAGCAGGTAGAACAAGTTTTGTGGTGCCTTTCAGCTGCCTACCGGGGTAGTGTAAAAACTACCAACAGAACTCGTTTCTGGCACCTTCCCCGGTGGAGTTGTGCATGGGGTGTGTTTGGAACATTTTGTCACCAGCCGAGTCCAAAATTCAGCGGTTCCCCATCTCAGCCCAGAAAGCAGGTAGAACAAGTTTTGTGGTGCCTTTCAGCTGCCTACCGGGGTAGTGTAAAAACTACCAACAGAACTCGTTTCTGGCACCTTCCCCGGTGGAGGTGTGCATGGGGTGTGTTTGGAACATTTTGTCACCAGCCGAGTCCAAAATTCAGCGATTCTCCATCTCAGCCCAGAAAGCAGGTAGAACAAGTTTTGTGGTGCCTTTCTCTTGCCTACCGGGGTAGTGTAAAAACTACCAACAGAACTCCTTTCTGGCACCTTCCCCGGTGGAGTTGTGCATGGGGTGTGTTTGGAACATTTTGTCACCAGCCGAGTCCAAAATTCAGCGATTCCCCATCTCAGCCCAGAAAGCAGGTAGAACAAGTTTTGTGGTGCCTTTCAGCTGCCTACCGGGGTAGTGTAAAAACTACCAACAGAACTCGTTTCTGGCACCTTCCCCGGTGGAGGTGTGCATGGGGTGTGTTTGGAACATTTTGTCACCAGCCGAGTCCAAAATTCAGCGATTCTCCATCTCAGCCCAGAAAGCAGGTACAACAAGTTTTGTGGTGCCTTTCTCTTGCCTACCGGGGTAGTGTAAAAACTACCAACAGAACTCCTTTCTGGCACCTTCCCCGGTGGAGTTGTGCATGGGGTGTGTTTGGAACATTTTGTCACCAGCCGAGTCCAAAATTCAGCGATTCCCCATCTCAGCCCAGAAAGCAGGTAGAACAAGTTTTGTGGTGCCTTTCAGCTGCCTACCGGGGTAGTGTAAAAACTACCAACAGAACTCGTTTCTGGCACCTTCCCCGGTGGAGTTGTGCATGGGGTGTGTTTGGAACATTTTGTCACCAGCCGAGTCCAAAATTCAGCGATTCCCCATCTCAGCCCAGAAAGCAGGTAGAACAAGTTTTGTGGTGCCTTTCTCTTGCCTACCGGGGTAGTGTAAAAACTACCAACAGAACTCCTTTCTGGCACCTTCCCCGGTGGAGTTGTGCATGGGGTGTGTTTGGAACATTTTGTCACCAGCCGAGTCCAAAATTCAGCGATTCCCCATCTCAGCCCAGAAAGCAGGTAGAACAAGTTTTGTGGTGCCTTTCAGCTGCCTACCGGGGTAGTGTAAAAACTACCAACAGAACTCGTTTCTGGCACCTTCCCCGGTGTAGGTGTGCATGGGGTGTGTTTGGAACATTTTGTCACCAGCCGAGTCCAAAACTCAGCTGTTCCCCATCTCAGCCCAGAAAGCAGGTACAACAAGTTTTGTGGTGCCTTTCTCTTGCCTACCGGGGTAGTGTAAAAACTACCAACAGAACTCGTTTCTGGCACCTTCCCCGGTGGAGTTGTGCATGGGGTGTGTTTGGAACATTTTGTCACCAGCCGAGTCCAAAATTCAGCGATTCCCCATCTCAGCCCAGAAAGCAGGTAGAACAAGTTTTGTGGTGCCTTTCAGCTGCCTACCGGGGTAGTGTAAAAACTACCAACAGAACTCGTTTCTGGCACCTTCCCCGGTGGAGCTGTGCATGGGGTGTGTTTGGAACATTTTGTCACCAGCCGAGTCGAAAATTCAGCGATTCCCCATCTCAGCCCAGAAAGCAGGTAGAACAAGTTTTGTGGTGCCTTTCAGCTGCCTACCGGGGTAGTGTAAAAACTACCAACAGAACTCGTTTCTGGCACCTTCCCCGGTGGAGGTGTGCATGGGGTGTGTTTGGAACATTTTGTCACCAGCCGAGTCCAAAATTCAGCGATTCTCCATCTCAGCCCAGAAAGCAGGTAGAACAAGTTTTGTGGTGCCTTTCAGCTGCCTACCGGGGTAGTGTAAAAACTACCAACAGAACTCGTTTCTGGCACCTTCCCCGGTGGAGTTGTGCATGGGGTGTGTTTGGAACATTTTGTCACCAGCCGAGTCCAAAATTCAGCGATTCCCCATCTCAGCCCAGAAAGCAGGTAGAACAAGTTTTGTGGTGCCTTTCAGCTGCCTACCGGGGTAGTGTAAAAACTACCAACAGAACTCGTTTCTGGCACCTTCCCCGGTGGAGCTGTGCATGGGGTGTGTTTGGAACATTTTGTCACCAGCCGAGTCCAAAATTCAGCGATTCCCCATCTCAGCCCAGAAAGCAGGTAGAACAAGTTTTGTGGTGCCTTTCAGCTGCCTACCGGGGTAGTGTAAAAACTACCAAAAGAACTCGTTTCTGGCACCTTCCCCGGTGGAGGTGTGCATGGGGTGTGTTTGGAACATTTTGTCACCAGCCGAGTCCAAAATTCAGCGATTCTCCATCTCAGCCCAGAAAGCAGGTACAACAAGTTTTGTGGTGCCTTTCTCTTGCCTACCGGGGTAGTGTAAAAACTACCAACAGAACTCCTTTCTGGCACCTTTGCCGGTGGAGCTGTGCATGGGGTGTGTTTGGAACATTTTGTCACCAGCCGAGTCCAAAATTCAGCGATTCCCCATCTCAGCCCAGAAAGCAGGTAGAACAAGTTTTGTGGTGCCTTTCAGCTGCCTACCGGGGTAGTGTAAAAACTACCAACAGAACTCGTTTCTGGCACCTTCCCCGGTGGAGGTGTGCATGGGGTGTGTTTGGAACATTTTGTCACCAGCCGAGTCCAAAATTCAGCGATTCCCCATCTCAGCCCAGAAAGCAGGTAGAACAAGTTTTGTGGTGCCTTTCAGCTGCCTACCGGGGTAGTGTAAAAACTACCAACAGAACTCGTTTCTGGCACCTTCCCCGGTGGAGTTGTGCATGGGGTGTGTTTGGAACATTTTGTCACCAGCCGAGTCCAAAATTCAGCGATTCCCCATCTCAGCCCAGAAAGCAGGTACAACAAGTTTTGTGGTGCCTTTCAGCTGCCTACCGGGGTAGTGTAAAAACTACCAACAGAACTCGTTTCTGGCACCTTCCCCGGTGGAGTTGTGCATGGGGTGTGTTTGGAACATTTTGTCACCAGCCGAGTCCAAAATTCAGCGATTCCCCATCTCAGCCCAGAAAGCAGGTAGAACAAGTTTTGTGGTGCCTTTCAGCTGCCTACCGGGGTAGTGTAAAAACTACCAACAGAACTCGTTTCTGGCACCTTCCCCGGTGGAGTTGTGCATGGGGTGTGTTTGGAACATTTTGTCACCAGCCGAGTCCAAAATTCAGCGGTTCCCCATCTCAGCCCAGAAAGCAGGTAGAACAAGTTTTGTGGTGCCTTTCAGCTGCCTACCGGGGTAGTGTAAAAACTACCAACAGAACTCGTTTCTGGCACCTTCCCCGGTGGAGTTGTGCATGGGGTGTGTTTGGAACATTTTGTCACCAGCCGAGTCCAAAATTCAGCGATTCCCCATCTCAGCCCAGAAAGCAGGTAGAACAAGTTTTGTGGTGCCTTTCAGCTGCCTACCGGGGTAGTGTAAAAACTACCAACAGAACTCGTTTCTGGCACCTTCCCCGGTGGAGTTGTGCATGGGGTGTGTTTGGAACATTTTGTCACCAGCCGAGTCCAAAATTCAGCGGTTCCCCATCTCAGCCCAGAAAGCAGGTAGAACAAGTTTTGTGGTGCCTTTCAGCTGCCTACCGGGGTAGTGTAAAAACTACCAACAGAACTCGTTTCTGGCACCTTCCCCGGTGGAGGTGTGCATGGGGTGTGTTTGGAACATTTTGTCACCAGCCGAGTCCAAAATTCAGCGATTCTCCATCTCAGCCCAGAAAGCAGGTAGAACAAGTTTTGTGGTGCCTTTCTCTTGCCTACCGGGGTAGTGTAAAAACTACCAACAGAACTCCTTTCTGGCACCTTCCCCGGTGGAGTTGTGCATGGGGTGTGTTTGGAACATTTTGTCACCAGCCGAGTCCAAAATTCAGCGATTCCCCATCTCAGCCCAGAAAGCAGGTAGAACAAGTTTTGTGGTGCCTTTCAGCTGCCTACCGGGGTAGTGTAAAAACTACCAACAGAACTCGTTTCTGGCACCTTCCCCGGTGGAGGTGTGCATGGGGTGTGTTTGGAACATTTTGTCACCAGCCGAGTCCAAAATTCAGCGATTCTCCATCTCAGCCCAGAAAGCAGGTACAACAAGTTTTGTGGTGCCTTTCTCTTGCCTACCGGGGTAGTGTAAAAACTACCAACAGAACTCCTTTCTGGCACCTTCCCCGGTGGAGTTGTGCATGGGGTGTGTTTGGAACATTTTGTCACCAGCCGAGTCCAAAATTCAGCGATTCCCCATCTCAGCCCAGAAAGCAGGTAGAACAAGTTTTGTGGTGCCTTTCAGCTGCCTACCGGGGTAGTGTAAAAACTACCAACAGAACTCGTTTCTGGCACCTTCCCCGGTGGAGTTGTGCATGGGGTGTGTTTGGAACATTTTGTCACCAGCCGAGTCCAAAATTCAGCGATTCCCCATCTCAGCCCAGAAAGCAGGTAGAACAAGTTTTGTGGTGCCTTTCTCTTGCCTACCGGGGTAGTGTAAAAACTACCAACAGAACTCCTTTCTGGCACCTTCCCCGGTGGAGTTGTGCATGGGGTGTGTTTGGAACATTTTGTCACCAGCCGAGTCCAAAATTCAGCGATTCCCCATCTCAGCCCAGAAAGCAGGTAGAACAAGTTTTGTGGTGCCTTTCAGCTGCCTACCGGGGTACGGTAAAAACTACCAACAGAACTCGTTTCTGGCACCTTCCCCGGTGTAGGTGTGCATGGGGTGTGTTTGGAACATTTTGTCACCAGCCGAGTCCAAAACTCAGCTGTTCCCCATCTCAGCCCAGAAAGCAGGTACAACAAGTTTTGTGGTGCCTTTCTCTTGCCTACCGGGGTAGTGTAAAAACTACCAACAGAACTCGTTTCTGGCACCTTCCCCGGTGGAGTTGTGCATGGGGTGTGTTTGGAACATTTTGTCACCAGCCGAGTCCAAAATTCAGCGATTCCCCATCTCAGCCCAGAAAGCAGGTAGAACAAGTTTTGTGGTGCCTTTCAGCTGCCTACCGGGGTAGTGTAAAAACTACCAACAGAACTCGTTTCTGGCACCTTCCCCGGTGGAGCTGTGCATGGGGTGTGTTTGGAACATTTTGTCACCAGCCGAGTCGAAAATTCAGCGATTCCCCATCTCAGCCCAGAAAGCAGGTAGAACAAGTTTTGTGGTGCCTTTCAGCTGCCTACCGGGGTAGTGTAAAAACTACCAACAGAACTCGTTTCTGGCACCTTCCCCGGTGGAGGTGTGCATGGGGTGTGTTTGGAACATTTTGTCACCAGCCGAGTCCAAAATTCAGCGATTCTCCATCTCAGCCCAGAAAGCAGGTAGAACAAGTTTTGTGGTGCCTTTCAGCTGCCTACCGGGGTAGTGTAAAAACTACCAACAGAACTCGTTTCTGGCACCTTCCCCGGTGGAGTTGTGCATGGGGTGTGTTTGGAACATTTTGTCACCAGCCGAGTCCAAAATTCAGCGATTCCCCATCTCAGCCCAGAAAGCAGGTAGAACAAGTTTTGTGGTGCCTTTCAGCTGCCTACCGGGGTAGTGTAAAAACTACCAACAGAACTCGTTTCTGGCACCTTCCCCGGTGGAGCTGTGCATGGGGTGTGTTTGGAACATTTTGTCACCAGCCGAGTCCAAAATTCAGCGATTCCCCATCTCAGCCCAGAAAGCAGGTAGAACAAGTTTTGTGGTGCCTTTCAGCTGCCTACCGGGGTAGTGTAAAAACTACCAAAAGAACTCGTTTCTGGCACCTTCCCCGGTGGAGGTGTGCATGGGGTGTGTTTGGAACATTTTGTCACCAGCCGAGTCCAAAATTCAGCGATTCTCCATCTCAGCCCAGAAAGCAGGTACAACAAGTTTTGTGGTGCCTTTCTCTTGCCTACCGGGGTAGTGTAAAAACTACCAACAGAACTCCTTTCTGGCACCTTCCCCGGTGGAGTTGTGCATGGGGTGTGTTTGGAACATTTTGTCACCAGCCGAGTCCAAAATTCAGCGATTCCCCATCTCAGCCCAGAAAGCAGGTACAACAAGTTTTGTGGTGCCTTTCAGCTGCCTACCGGGGTAGTGTAAAAACTACCAACAGAACTCGTTTCTGGCACCTTCCCCGGTGGAATTGTGCATGGGGTGTGTTTGGAACATTTTGTCACCAGCCGAGTCCAAAATTCAGCGATTCCCCATCTCAGCCCAGAAAGCAGGTAGAACAAGTTTTGTGGTGCCTTTCAGCTGCCTACCGGGGTAGTGTAAAAACTACCAACAGAACTCGTTTCTGGCACCTTCCCCGGTGGAGTTGTGCATGGGGTGTGTTTGGAACATTTTGTCACCAGCCGAGTCGAAAATTCAGCGATTCCCCATCTCAGCCCAGAAAGCAGGTAGAACAAGTTTTGTGGTGCCTTTCAGCTGCCTACCGGGGTACGGTAAAAACTACCAACAGAACTCGTTTCTGGCACCTTCCCCGGTGGAGGTGTGCATGGGGTGTGTTTGGAACATTTTGTCACCAGCCGAGTCCAAAATTCAGCTGTTCCCCATCTCAGCCCAGAAAGCAGGTAGAACAAGTTTTGTGGTGCCTTTCTCTTGCCTACCGGGGTAGTGTAAAAACTACCAACAGAACTCGTTTCTGGCACCTTCCCCGGTGGAGTTGTGCATGGGGTGTGTTTGGAACATTTTGTCACCAGCCGAGTCCAAAATTCAGCGATTCCCCATCTCAGCCCAGAAAGCAGGTACAACAAGTTTTGTGGTGCCTTTCAGCTGCCTACCGGGGTAGTGTAAAAACTACCAACAGAACTCGTTTCTGGCACCTTCCCCGGTGGAGCTGTGCATGGGGTGTGTTTGGAACATTTTGTCACCAGCCGAGTCCAAAATTCAGCGATTCCCCATCTCAGCCCAGAAAGCAGGTAGAACAAGTTTTGTGGTGCCTTTCAGCTGCCTACCGGGGTAGTGTAAAAACTACCAACAGAACTCGTTTCTGGCACCTTCCCCGGTGGAGTTGTGCATGGGGTGTGTTTGGAACATTTTGTCACCAGCCGAGTCCAAAATTCAGCGATTCCCCATCTCAGCCCAGAAAGCAGGTACAACAAGTTTTGTGGTGCCTTTCAGCTGCCTACCGGGGTAGTGTAAAAACTACCAACAGAACTCGTTTCTGGCACCTTCCCCGGTGGAGTTGTGCATGGGGTGTGTTTGGAACATTTTGTCACCAGCCGAGTCCAAAATTCAGCGATTCCCCATCTCAGCCCAGAAAGCAGGTAGAACAAGTTTTGTGGTGCCTTTCAGCTGCCTACCGGGGTAGTGTAAAAACTACCAACAGAACTCGTTTCTGGCACCTTCCCCGGTGGAGTTGTGCATGGGGTGTGTTTGGAACATTTTGTCACCAGCCGAGTCGAAAATTCAGCGATTCCCCATCTCAGCCCAGAAAGCAGGTAGAACAAGTTTTGTGGTGCCTTTCAGCTGCCTACCGGGGTAGTGTAAAAACTACCAACAGAACTCGTTTCTGGCACCTTCCCCGGTGGAGTTGTGCATGGGGTGTGTTTGGAACATTTTGTCACCAGCCGAGTCCAAAATTCAGCGATTCCCCATCTCAGCCCAGAAAGCAGGTAGAACAAGTTTTGTGGTGCCTTTCTCTTGCCTACCGGGGTAGTGTAAAAACTACCAACAGAACTCGTTTCTGGCACCTTCCCCGGTGGAGTTGTGCATGGGGTGTGTTTGGAACATTTTGTCACCAGCCGAGTCCAAAATTCAGCGATTCCCCATCTCAGCCCAGAAAGCAGGTAGAACAAGTTTTGTGGTGCCTTTCAGCTGCCTACCGGGGTACGGTAAAAACTACCAACAGAACTCGTTTCTGGCACCTTCCCCGGTGGAGGTGTGCATGGGGTGTGTTTGGAACATTTTGTCACCAGCCGAGTCCAAAACTCAGCTGTTCCCCATCTCAGCCCAGAAAGCAGGTACAACAAGTTTTGTGGTGCCTTTCTCTTGCCTACCGGGGTAGTGTAAAAACTACCAACAGAACTCGTTTCTGGCACCTTCCCCGGTGGAGTTGTGCATGGGGTGTGTTTGGAACATTTTGTCACCAGCCGAGTCCAAAATTCAGCGATTCCCCATCTCAGCCCAGAAAGCAGGTACAACAAGTTTTGTGGTGCCTTTCAGCTGCCTACCGGGGTAGTGTAAAAACTACCAACAGAACTCGTTTCTGGCACCTTCCCCGGTGGAGTTGTGCATGGGGTGTGTTTGGAACATTTTGTCACCAGCCGAGTCCAAAATTCAGCGATTCCCCATCTCAGCCCAGAAAGCAGGTAGAACAAGTTTTGTGGTGCCTTTCAGCTGCCTACCGGGGTAGTGTAAAAACTACCAACAGAACTCGTTTCTGGCACCTTTGCCGGTGGAGCTGTGCATGGGGTGTGTTTGGAACATTTTGTCACCAGCCGAGTCCAAAATTCAGCGATTCCCCATCTCAGCCCAGAAAGCAGGTAGAACAAGTTTTGTGGTGCCTTTCAGGTGCCTACCGGGGTAGTGTAAAAACTACCAACAGAACTCGTTTCTGGCACCTTCCCCGGTGGAGGTGTGCATGGGGTGTGTTTGGAACATTTTGTCACCAGCCGAGTCCAAAATTCAGCGATTCTCCATCTCAGCCCAGAAAGCAGGTAGAACAAGTTTTGTGGTGCCTTTCAGCTGCCTACCGGGGTAGTGTAAAAAACTACCAACAGAACTCGTTTCTGGCACCTTCCCCGGTGGAGTTGTGCATGGGGTGTGTTTGGAACATTTTGTCACCAGCCGAGTCCAAAATTCAGCGATTCCCCATCTCAGCCCAGAAAGCAGGTAGAACAAGTTTTGTGGTGCCTTTCAGCTGCCTACCGGGGTAGTGTAAAAACTACCAACAGAACTCGTTTCTGGCACCTTCCCCGGTGGAGTTGTGCATGGGGTGTGTTTGGAACATTTTGTCACCAGCCGAGTCCAAAATTCAGCGATTCCCCATCTCAGCCCAGAAAGCAGGTAGAACAAGTTTTGTGGTGCCTTTCAGCTGCCTACCGGGGTAGTGTAAAAAGTACCAACAGAACTCGTTTCTGGCACCTTCCCCGGTGGAGTTGTGCATGGGGTGTGTTTGGAACATTTTGTCACCAGCCGAGTCCAAAATTCAGCGATTCCCCATCTCAGCCCAGAAAGCAGGTAGAACAAGTTTTGTGGTGCCTTTCAGCTGCCTACCGGGGTAGTGTAAAAACTACCAACAGAACTCGTTTCTGGCACCTTCCCCGGTGGAGTTGTGCATGGGGTGTGTTTGGAACATTTTGTCACCAGCCGAGTCCAAAATTCAGCGATTCCCCATCTCAGCCCAGAAAGCAGGTACAACAAGTTTTGTGGTGCCTTTCAGCTGCCTACCGGGGTAGTGTAAAAACTACCAACAGAACTCGTTTCTGGCACCTTCCCCGGTGGAGGTGTGCATGGGGTGTGTTTGGAACATTTTGTCACCAGCCGAGTCCAAAATTCAGCGATTCTCCATCTCAGCCCAGAAAGCAGGTAGAACAAGTTTTGTGGTGCCTTTCAGCTGCCTACCGGGGTACTGTAAAAACTACCAACAGAACTCGTTTCTGGCACCTTCCCCGGTGGAGTTGTGCATGGGGTGTGTTTGGAACATTTTGTCAGCAGCCGAGTCCAAAATTCAGCGATTCCCCATCTCAGCCCAGAAAGCAGGTAGAACAAGTTTTGTGGTGCCTTTCAGCTGCCTACCGGGGTAGTGTAAAAACTACCAACAGAACTCGTTTCTGGCACCTTCCCCGGTGGAGGTGTGCATGGGGTGTGTTTGGAACATTTTGTCACCAGCCGAGTCCAAAATTCAGCGATTCCCCATCTCAGCCCAGAAAGCAGGTAGAACAAGTTTTGTGGTGCCTTTCAGCTGCCTACCGGGGTAGTGTAAAAACTACCAACAGAACTCGTTTCTGGCACCTTCCCCGGTGGAGTTGTGCATGGGGTGTGTTTGGAACATTTTGTCACCAGCCGAGTCCAAAATTCAGCGATTCCCCATCTCAGCCCAGAAAGCAGGTAGAACAAGTTTTGTGGTGCCTTTCAGCTGCCTACCGGGGTAGTGTAAAAAGTACCAACAGAACTCATTTCTGGCACCTTCCCCGGTGGAGTTGTGCATGGGGTGTGTTTGGAACATTTTGTCACCAGCCGAGTCCAAAATTCAGCGATTCCCCATCTCAGCCCAGAAAGCAGGTAGAACAAGTTTTGTGGTGCCTTTCAGCTGCCTACCGGGGTAGTGTAAAAACTACCAACAGAACTCGTTTCTGGCACCTTCCCCGGTGGAGTTGTGCATGGGGTGTGTTTGGAACATTTTGTCACCAGCCGAGTCCAAAATTCAGCGATTCCCCATCTCAGCCCAGAAAGCAGGTAGAACAAGTTTTGTGGTGCCTTTCAGCTGCCTACCGGGGTAGTGTAAAAACTACCAACAGAACTCGTTTCTGGCACCTTCCCCGGTGGAGTTGTGCATGGGGTGTGTTTGGAACATTTTGTCACCAGCCGAGTCCAAAATTCAGCGATTCCCCATCTCAGCCCAGAAAGCAGGTAGAACAAGTTTTGTGGTGCCTTTCAGCTGCCTACCGGGGTAGTGTAAAAACTACCAACAGAACTCGTTTCTGGCACCTTCCCCGGTGGAGTTGTGCATGGGGTGTGTTTGGAACATTTTGTCACCAGCCGAGTCCAAAATTCAGCGATTCCCCATCTCAGCCCAGAAAGCAGGTAGAACAAGTTTTGTGGTGCCTTTCTCTTGCCTACCGGGGTAGTGTAAAAACTACCAAAAGAACTCATTTCTGGCACCTTCCCCGGTGGAGTTGTGCATGGGGTGTGTTTGGAACATTTTGTCACCAGCCGAGTCCAAAATTCAGCGATTCCCCATCTCAGCCCAGAAAGCAGGTAGAACAAGTTTTGTGGTGCCTTTCAGCTGCCTACCGGGGTAGTGTAAAAACTACCAACAGAACTCGTTTCTGGCACCTTCCCCGGTGGAGGTGTGCATGGGGTGTGTTTGGAACATTTTGTCACCAGCCGAGTCCAAAATTCAGCGATTCCCCATCTCAGCCCAGAAAGCAGGTAGAACAAGTTTTGTGGTGCCTTTCAGCTGCCTACCGGGGTAGTGTAAAAACTACCAACAGAACTCGTTTCTGGCACCTTCCCCGGTGGAGGTGTGCATGGGGTGTGTTTGGAACATTTTGTCACCAGCCGAGTCCAAAACTCAGCTGTTCCCCATCTCAGCCCAGAAAGCAGGTACAACAAGTTTTGTGGTGCCTTTCTCTTGCCTACCGGGGTAGTGTAAAAACTACCAACAGAACTCGTTTCTGGCACCTTCCCCGGTGGAGTTGTGCATGGGGTGTGTTTGGAACATTTTGTCACCAGCCGAGTCCAAAATTCAGCGATTCCCCATCTCAGCCCAGAAAGCAGGTAGAACAAGTTTTGTGGTGCCTTTCAGCTGCCTACCGGGGTAGTGTAAAAACTACCAACAGAACTCGTTTCTGGCACCTTCCCCGGTGGAGCTGTGCATGGGGTGTGTTTGGAACATTTTGTCACCAGCCGAGTCCAAAATTCAGCGATTCCCCATCTCAGCCCAGAAAGCAGGTAGAACAAGTTTTGTGGTGCCTTTCAGCTGCCTACCGGGGTAGTGTAAAAACTACCAACAGAACTCGTTTCTGGCACCTTCCCCGGTGGAGGTGTGCATGGGGTGTGTTTGGAACATTTTGTCACCAGCCGAGTCCAAAATTCAGCGATTCCCCATCTCAGCCCAGAAAGCAGGTAGAACAAGTTTTGTGGTGCCTTTCAGCTGCCTACCGGGGTAGTGTAAAAACTACCAACAGAACTCGTTTCTGGCACCTTCCCCGGTGGAGTTGTGCATGGGGTGTGTTTGGAACATTTTGTCACCAGCCGAGTCCAAAAGTCAGCGATTCCCCATCTCAGCCCAGAAAGCAGGTAGAACAAGTTTTGTGGTGCCTTTCTCTTGCCTACCGGGGTAGTGTAAAAACTACCAACAGAACTCGTTTCTGGCACCTTCCCCGGTGGAGTTGTGCATGGGGTGTGTTTGGAACATTTTGTCACCAGCCGAGTCCAAAATTCAGCGATTCCCCATCTCAGCCCAGAAAGCAGGTAGAACAAGTTTTGTGGTGCCTTTCTCTTGCCTACCGGGGTAGTGTAAAAACTACCAACAGAACTCGTTTCTGGCACCTTCCCCGGTGGAGTTGTGCATGGGGTGTGTTTGGAACATTTTGTCACCAGCCGAGTCCAAAATTCAGCTGTTCCCCATCTCAGCCCAGAAAGCAGGTAGAACAAGTTTTGTGGTGCCTTTCAGCTGCCTACCGGGGTAGTGTAAAAACTACCAACAGAACTCGTTTCTGGCACCTTCCCCGGTGGAGTTGTGCATGGGGTGTGTTTGGAACATTTTGTCACCAGCCGAGTCCAAAATTCAGCGATTCCCCATCTCAGCCCAGAAAGCAGGTAGAACAAGTTTTGTGGTGCCTTTCTCTTGCCTACCGGGGTAGTGTAAAAACTACCAACAGAACTCGTTTCTGGCACCTTCCCCGGTGGAGTTGTGCATGGGGTGTGTTTGGAACATTTTGTCACCAGCCGAGTCCAAAATTCAGCGATTCCCCATCTCAGCCCAGAAAGCAGGTAGAACAAGTTTTGTGGTGCCTTTCAGCTGCCTACCGGGGTAGTGTAAAAACTACCAACAGAACTCGTTTCTGGCACCTTCCCCGGTGGAGTTGTGCATGGGGTGTGTTTGGAACATTTTGTCACCAGCCGAGTCCAAAATTCAGCGATTCCCCATCTCAGCCCAGAAAGCAGGTAGAACAAGTTTTGTGGTGCCTTTCAGCTGCCTACCGGGGTACGGTAAAAACTACCAACAGAACTCGTTTCTGGCAATTTCCCCGGTGGAGGTGTGCATGGGGTGTGTTTGGAACATTTTGTCACCAGCCGAGTCCAAAACTCAGCTGTTCCCCATCTCAGCCCAGAAAGCAGGTACAACAAGTTTTGTGGTGCCTTTCTCTTGCCTACCGGGGTAGTGTAAAAACTACCAACAGAACTCGTTTCTGGCACCTTCCCCGGTGGAGTTGTGCATGGGGTGTGCTTGGAACATTTTGTCACCAGCCGAGTCCAAAATTCAGCGATTCCCCATCTCAGCCCAGAAAGCAGGTAGAACAAGTTTTGTGGTGCCTTTCAGCTGCCTACCGGGGTAGTGTAAAAACTACCAACAGAACTCGTTTCTGGCACCTTCCCCGGTGGAGCTGTGCATGGGGTGTGTTTGGAACATTTTGTCACCAGCCGAGTCCAAAATTCAGCGATTCCCCATCTCAGCCCAGAAAGCAGGTAGAACAAGTTTTGTGGTGCCTTTCAGCTGCCTACCGGGGTAGTGTAAAAACTACCAACGGAACTCGATTCTGGCACCTTCCCCGTTGGAGGTGTGCATGGGGTGTGTTTGGAACATTTTGTCACCAGCCGAGTCCAAAATTCAGCGATTCTCCATCTCAGCCCAGAAAGCAGGTAGAACAAGTTTTGTGGTGCCTTTCAGCTGCCTACCGGGGTAGTGTAAAAACTACCAACAGAACTCGTTTCTGGCACCTTCCCCGGTGGAGTTGTGCATGGGGTGTGTTTGGAACATTTTGTCACCAGCCGAGTCCAAAATTCAGCGATTCCCCATCTCAGCCCAGAAAGCAGGTAGAACAAGTTTTGTGGTGCCTTTCAGCTGCCTACCGGGGTAGTGTAAAAACTACCAACAGAACTCGTTTCTGGCACCTTCCCCGGTGGAGTTGTGCATGGGGTGTGTTTGGAACATTTTGTCACCAGCCGAGTCCAAAATTCAGCGATTCCCCATCTCAGCCCAGAAAGCAGGTAGAACAAGTTTTGTGGTGCCTTTCAGCTGCCTACCGGGGTAGTGTAAAAACTACCAACAGAACTCGTTTCTGGCACCTTCCCCGGTGGAGTTGTGCATGGGGTGTGTTTGGAACATTTTGTTACCAGCCGAGTCCAAAATTCAGCGATTCCCCATCTCAGCCCAGAAAGCAGGTAGAACAAGTTTTGTGGTGCCTTTCAGCTGCCTACCGGGGTAGTGTAAAAACTACCAACAGAACTCGTTTCTGGCACCTTCCCCGGTGGAGCTGTGCATGGGGTGTGTTTGGAACATTTTGTCACCAGCCGAGTCCAAAATTCAGCGATTCCCCATCTCAGCCCAGAAAGCAGGTAGAACAAGTTTTGTGGTGCCTTTCAGCTGCCTACCGGGGTAGTGTAAAAACTACCAACGGAACTCGATTCTGGCACCTTCCCCGTTGGAGGTGTGCATGGGGTGTGTTTGGAACATTTTGTCACCAGCCGAGTCCAAAATTCAGCGATTCTCCATCTCAGCCCAGAAAGCAGGTAGAACAAGTTTTGTGGTGCCTTTCAGCTGCCTACCGGGGTAGTGTAAAAACTACCAACAGAACTCGTTTCTGGCACCTTCCCCGGTGGAGTTGTGCATGGGGTGTGTTTGGAACATTTTGTCAGCAGCCGAGTCCAAAATTCAGCGATTCCCCATCTCAGCCCAGAAAGCAGGTAGAACAAGTTTTGTGGTGCCTTTCAGCTGCCTACCGGGGTAGTGTAAAAACTACCAACAGAACTCGTTTCTGGCACCTTCCCCGGTGGAGTTGTGCATGGGGTGTGTTTGGAACATTTTGTTACCAGCCGAGTCCAAAATTCAGCGATTCCCCATCTCAGCCCAGAAAGCAGGTAGAACAAGTTTTGTGGTGCCTTTCAGCTGCCTACCGGGGTAGTGTAAAAACTACCAACAGAACTCGTTTCTGGCACCTTCCCCGGTGGAGCTGTGCATGGGGTGTGTTTGGAACATTTTGTCACCAGCCGAGTCCAAAATTCAGCGATTCCCCATCTCAGCCCAGAAAGCAGGTAGAACAAGTTTTGTGGTGCCTTTCAGCTGCCTACCGGGGTAGTGTAAAAACTACCAACGGAACTCGATTCTGGCACCTTCCCCGTTGGAGGTGTGCATGGGGTGTGTTTGGAACATTTTGTCACCAGCCGAGTCCAAAATTCAGCGATTCTCCATCTCAGCCCAGAAAGCAGGTAGAACAAGTTTTGTGGTGCCTTTCAGCTGCCTACCGGGGTAGTGTAAAAACTACCAACAGAACTCGTTTCTGGCACCTTCCCCGGTGGAGTTGTGCATGGGGTGTGTTTGGAACATTTTGTCACCAGCCGAGTCCAAAATTCAGCGATTCCCCATCTCAGCCCAGAAAGCAGGTAGAACAAGTTTTGTGGTGCCTTTCAGCTGCCTACCGGGGTAGTGTAAAAACTACCAACAGAACTCGTTTCTGGCACCTTCCCCGGTGGAGTTGTGCATGGGGTGTGTTTGGAACATTTTGTCACCAGCCGAGTCCAAAATTCAGCGATTCCCCATCTCAGCCCAGAAAGCAGGTAGAACAAGTTTTGTGGTGCCTTTCAGCTGCCTACCGGGGTAGTGTAAAAACTACCAACAGAACTCGTTTCTGGCACCTTCCCCGGTGGAGTTGTGCATGGGGTGTGTTTGGAACATTTTGTTACCAGCCGAGTCCAAAATTCAGCGATTCCCCATCTCAGCCCAGAAAGCAGGTAGAACAAGTTTTGTGGTGCCTTTCTCTTGCCTACCGGGGTAGTGTAAAAACTACCAACAGAACTCGTTTCTGGCACCTTCCCCGGTGGAGTTGTGCATGGGGTGTGTTTGGAACATTTTGTCACCAGCCGAGTCCAAAATTCAGCTGTTCCCCATCTCAGCCCAGAAAGCAGGTAGAACAAGTTTTGTGGTGCCTTTCAGCTGCCTACCGGGGTAGTGTAAAAACTACCAACAGAACTCGTTTCTGGCACCTTCCCCGGTGGAGTTGTGCATGGGGTGTGTTTGGAACATTTTGTCACCAGCCGAGTCCAAAATTCAGCGATTCCCCATCTCAGCCCAGAAAGCAGGTAGAACAAGTTTTGTGGTGCCTTTCAGCTGCCTACCGGGGTAGTGTAAAAACTACCAACAGAACTCGTTTCTGGCACCTTCCCCGGTGGAGTTGTGCATGGGGTGTGTTTGGAACATTTTGTCACCAGCCGAGTCCAAAATTCAGCGATTCCCCATCTCAGCCCAGAAAGCAGGTAGAACAAGTTTTGTGGTGCCTTTCAGCTGCCTACCGGGGTAGTGTAAAAACTACCAACAGAACTCGTTTCTGGCACCTTCCCCGGTGGAGTTGTGCATGGGGTGTGTTTGGAACATTTTGTCACCAGCCGAGTCCAAAATTCAGCGATTCCCCATCTCAGCCCAGAAAGCAGGTAGAACAAGTTTTGTGGTGCCTTTCAGCTGCCTACCGGGGTAGTGTAAAAACTACCAACAGAACTCGTTTCTGGCACCTTCCCCGGTGGAGGTGTGCATGGGGTGTGTTTGGAACATTTTGTCACCAGCCGAGTCCAAAATTCAGCGATTCTCCATCTCAGCCCAGAAAGCAGGTACAACAAGTTTTGTGGTGCCTTTCTCTTGCCTACCGGGGTAGTGTAAAAACTACCAACAGAACTCCTTTCTGGCACCTTCCCCGGTGGAGTTGTGCATGGGGTGTGTTTGGAACATTTTGTCACCAGCCGAGTCCAAAATTCAGCGATTCCCCATCTCAGCCCAGAAAGCAGGTAGAACAAGTTTTGTGGTGCCTTTCAGCTGCCTACCGGGGTAGTGTAAAAACTACCAACAGAACTCGTTTCTGGCACCTTCCCCGGTGGAGTTGTGCATGGGGTGTGTTTGGAACATTTTGTCACCAGCCGAGTCCAAAAGTCAGCGATTCCCCATCTCAGCCCAGAAAGCAGGTAGAACAAGTTTTGTGGTGCCTTTCTCTTGCCTACCGGGGTAGTGTAAAAAACTACCAACGGAACTCGATTCTGGCACCTTCCCCGGTGGAGTTGTGCATGGGGTGTGTTTGGAACATTTTGTCACCAGCCGAGTCCAAAATTCAGCGATTCCCCATCTCAGCCCAGAAAGCAGGTAGAACAAGTTTTGTGGTGCCTTTCAGCTGCCTACCGGGGTAGTGTAAAAACTACCAACAGAACTCGTTTCTGGCACCTTCCCCGGTGGAGGTGTGCATGGGGTGTGTTTGGAACATTTTGTCACCAGCCGAGTCCAAAACTCAGCTGTTCCCCATCTCAGCCCAGAAAGCAGGTACAACAAGTTTTGTGGTGCCTTTCTCTTGCCTACCGGGGTAGTGTAAAAACTACCAACAGAACTCGTTTTCTGGCACCTTCCCCGGTGGAGTTGTGCATGGGGTGTGTTTGGAACATTTTGTCACCAGCCGAGTCCAAAATTCAGCGATTCCCCATCTCAGCCCAGAAAGCAGGTAGAACAAGTTTTGTGGTGCCTTTCAGCTGCCTACCGGGGTAGTGTAAAAACTACCAACAGAACTCGTTTTCTGGCACCTTTGCCGGTGGAGCTGTGCATGGGGTGTGTTTGGAACATTTTGTCACCAGCCGAGTCCAAAATTCAGCGATTCCCCATCTCAGCCCAGAAAGCAGGTAGAACAAGTTTTGGTGGTGCCTTTCAGCTGCCTACCGGGGTAGTGTAAAAAACTACCAACAGAACTCGTTTCTGGCACCTTCCCCGGTGGAGTTGTGCATGGGGGTGTGTTTGGAACATTTTGTCACCAGCCGAGTCCAAAATTCAGCGATTCCCCATCTCAGCCCAGAAAGCAGGTAGAACAAGTTTTGTGGTGCCTTTCAGCTGCCTACCGGGGGTAGTGTAAAAACTACCAACAGAACTCGTTTCTGGCACCTTCCCCGGTGGAGTTGTGCATGGGGTGTGTTTGGAACATTTTGTCACCAGCCGAGTCCAAAATTCAGCCGTTCCCCATCTCAGCCCAGAAAGCAGGTAGAACAAGTTTTGTGGTGCCTTTCTCTTGCCTACCGGGGTAGTGTAAAAACTACCAACGGAACTCGATTCTGGCACCTTCCCCGGTGGAGTTGTGCATGGGGTGTCTTTGGAACATTTTGTCACCAGCCGAGTCCAAAATTCAGCGATTCCCCATCTCAGCCCAGAAAGCAGGTAGAACAAGTTTTGTGGTGCCTTTCAGCTGCCTACCGGGGGTAGTGTAAAAACTACCAACAGAACTCGTTTCTGGCACCTTCCCCGGTGGAGTTGTGCATGGGGTGTGTTTGGAACATTTTTGTCACCAGCCAAGTCCAAAATTCAGCGATTCCCCATCTCAGCCCAGAAAGCAGGTAGAAACTTTTGTGGTGCCTTTCAGCTGCCTACCGGGGTAGTGTAAAAACTACCAACAGAACTCGTTTCTGGCACCTTCCCCGGTGGAGGTGTGCATGGGGTGTGTTTGGAACATTTTGTCACCAGCCGAGTCCAAAATTCAGCGATTCCCCATCTCAGCCCAGAAAGCAGGTAGAACAAGTTTTGTGGTGCCTTTCAGCTGCCTACCGGGGTAGTGTAAAAACTACCAACAGAACTCGTTTCTGGCACCTTCCCCGGTGGAGTTGTGCATGGGGTGTGTTTGGAACATTTTGTCACCAGCCGAGTCCAAAATTCAGCGATTCCCCATCTCAGCCCAGAAAGCAGGTAGAACAAGTTTTGTGGTGCCTTTCAGCTGCCTACCGGGGTAGTGTAAAAACTACTAATAGAACTCGTTTCTGGCACCTTCCCCGGTGGAGTTGTGCATGGGGTGTGTTTGGAACATTTTGTCACCAGCCGAGTCCAAAATTCAGTGATTCCCCATCTCAGCCCAGAAAGCAGGTAGAACAAGTTTTGTGGTGCCTTTCAGCTGCCTACCGGGGTAGTGTAAAAACTACCAACAGAACTCGTTTCTGGCACCTTCCCCGGTGGAGTTGTGCGTGGGGTGTGTTTGGAACATTTTGTTACCAGCCGAGTCCAAAATTCAGCCGTTCCCCATCTCAGCCCAGAAAGCAGGTAGAACAAGTTTTGTGGTGCCTTTCTCTTGCCTACCGGGGTAGTGTAAAAACTACTAACGGAACTCGATTCTGGCACCTTCCCCGGTGGAGTTGTGCATGGGGTGTGTTTGGAACATTTTGTCACCAGCCGAGTCCAAAATTCAGCAATTCCCCATCTCAGCCCAGAAAGCAGGTAGAACAAGTTTTGTGGTGCCTTTCAGCTGCCTACCGGGGTAGTGTAAAAACTACCAACAGAACTCGTTTCTGGCACCTTCCCCGGTGGAGTTGTGCATGGGGTGTGTTTGGAACATTTTGTCACCAGCCGAGTCCAAAATTCAGCGATTCCCCATCTCAGCCCAGAAAGCCGGTAGAACAAGTTTTGTGGTGCCTTTCTCTTGCCTACCGGGGTAGTGTAAAAAGTACCAACAGAACTCGTTTCTGGCACCTTCCCCGGTGGAGTTGTGCATGGGGTGTGTTTGGAACATTTTGTCACCAGCCGAGTCCAAAATTCAGCGATTCCCCATCTCAGCCCAGAAAGCAGGTAGAACAAGTTTTGTGGTGCCTTTCAGCTGCCTACCGGGGTAGTGTAAAAACTACCAACAGAATTCCTTTCTGGCACCTTCCCCGGTGGAGTTGTGCATGGGGTGTGTTTGGAACATTTTGTCACCAGCCGAGTCCAAAATTCAGCGATTCCCCATCTCAGCCCAGAAAGCAGGTAGAACAAGTTTTGTGGTGCCTTTCAGCTGCCTACCGGGGTAGTGTAAAAACTACCAACAGAACTCGTTTCTGGCACCTTTGCCGGTGGAGCTGTGCATGGGGTGTGTTTGGAACATTTTGTCACCAGCCGAGTCCAAAATTCAGCGATTCCCCATCTCAGCCCAGAAAGCAGGTAGAACAAGTTTTGTGGTGCCTTTCAGCTGCCTACCGGGGTAGTGTAAAAACTACCAACAGAACTCGTTTCTGGCACCTTCCCCGGTGGAGTTGTGCATGGGGTGTGTTTGGAACATTTTGTCACCAGCCGAGTTGAAAATTCAGCGATTCCCCATCTCAGCCCAGAAAGCAGGTAGAACAAGTTTTGTGGTGCCTTTCAGCTGCCTACCGGGGTAGTGTAAAAACTACCAACAGAACTCGTTTCTGGCACCTTCCCCGGTGGAGTTGTGCATGGGGTGTGTTTGGAACATTTTGTCACCAGCCGAGTCGAAAATTCAGCGATTCCCCATCTCAGCCCAGAAAGCAGGTAGAACAAGTTTTGTGGTGCCTTTCTCTTGCCTACCGGGGTAGTGTAAAAACTACCAACGGAACTCGATTCTGGCACCTTCCCCGGTGGAGTTGTGCATGGGGTGTGTTTGGAACATTTTGTCACCAGCCGAGTCCAAAATTCAGCGATTCCCCATCTCAGCCCAGAAAGCAGGTAGAACAAGTTTTGTGGTGCCTTTCAGCTGCCTACCGGGGTAGTGTAAAAACTACCAACAGAACTCGTTTCTGGCACCTTCCCCGGTGGAGTTGTGCATGGGGTGTGTTTGGAACATTTTGTCACCAGCCGAGTCCAAAATTCAGCGATTCCCCATCTCAGCCCAGAAAGCAGGTAGAACAAGTTTTGTGGTGCCTTTCAGCTGCCTACCGGGGTAGTGTAAAAACTACCAACAGAACTCGTTTCTGGCACCTTCCCCGGTGGAGTTGTGCATGGGGTGTGTTTGGAACATTTTGTCACCAGCCGAGTCCAAAATTCAGCGATTCCCCATCTCAGCCCAGAAAGCAGGTAGAACAAGTTTTGTGGTGCCTTTCAGCTGCCTACCGGGGTAGTGTAAAAACTACCAACAGAACTCGTTTCTGGCACCTTCCCCGGTGGAGGTGTGCATGGGGTGTGTTTGGAACATTTTGTCACCAGCCGAGTCCAAAATTCAGCGATTCTCCATCTCAGCCCAGAAAGCAGGTAGAACAAGTTTTGTGGTGCCTTTCAGCTGCCTACCGGGGTAGTGTAAAAACTACCAACAGAACTCGTTTCTGGCACCTTCCCCGGTGGAGTTGTGCATGGGGTGTGTTTGGAACATTTTGTCACCAGCCGAGTCCAAAATTCAGCGATTCCCCATCTCAGCCCAGAAAGCAGGTAGAACAAGTTTTGTGGTGCCTTTCAGCTGCCTACTGGGGTAGTGTAAAAACTACCAACAGAACTCGTTTCTGGCACCTTCCCCGGTGGAGGTGTGCATGGGGTGTGTTTGGAACATTTTGTCACCAGCCGAGTCCAAAATTCAGCGATTCCCCATCTCAGCCCAGAAAGCAGGTAGAACAAGTTTTGTGGTGCCTTTCAGCTGCCTACCGGGGTAGTGTAAAAACTACCAACAGAACTCGTTTCTGGCACCTTCCCCGGTGGAGTTGTGCATGGGGTGTGTTTGGAACATTTTGTCACCAGCCGAGTCCAAAATTCAGCGATTCCCCATCTCAGCCCAGAAAGCAGGTAGAACAAGTTTTGTGGTGCCTTTCTCTTGCCTACCGGGGTAGTGTAAAAACTACCAACAGAACTCGTTTCTGGCACCTTCCCCGGTGGAGTTGTGCATGGGGTGTGTTTGGAACATTTTGTCACCAGCCGAGTCCAAAATTCAGTGATTCCCCATCTCAGCCCAGAAAGCAGGTAGAACAAGTTTTGTGGTGCCTTTCAGCTGCCTACCGGGGTAGTGTAAAAACTACCAACAGAACTCGTTTCTGGCACCTTCCCCGGTGGAGTTGTGCGTGGGGTGTGTTTGGAACATTTTGTTACCAGCCGAGTCCAAAATTCAGCCGTTCCCCATCTCAGCCCAGAAAGCAGGTAGAACAAGTTTTGTGGTGCCTTTCTCTTGCCTACCGGGGTAGTGTAAAAACTACTAACGGAACTCGATTCTGGCACCTTCCCCGGTGGAGTTGTGCATGGGGTGTGTTTGGAACATTTTGTCACCAGCCGAGTCCAAAATTCAGCGATTCCCCATCTCAGCCCAGAAAGCAGGTAGAACAAGTTTTGTGGTGCCTTTCAGCTGCCTACCGGGGTAGTGTAAAAACTACCAACGGAACTCGATTCTGGCACCTTCCCCGGTGGAGTTGTGCATGGGGTGTGTTTGGAACATTTTGTCACCAGCCGAGTCCAAAATTCAGCGATTCCCCATCTCAGCCCAGAAAGCAGGTAGAACAAGTTTTGTGGTGCCTTTCAGCTGCCTACCGGGGTAGTGTAAAAACTACCAACAGAACTCGTTTCTGGCACCTTCCCCGGTGGAGTTGTGCATGGGGTGTGTTTGGAACATTTTGTCACCAGCCGAGTCCAAAACTCAGCTGTTCCCCATCTCAGCCCAGAAAGCAGGTACAACAAGTTTTGTGGTGCCTTTCTCTTGCCTACCGGGGTAGTGTAAAAACTACCAACAGAACTCGTTTCTGGCACCTTCCCCGGTGGAGTTGTGCATGGGGTGTGTTTGGAACATTTTGTCACCAGCCGAGTCCAAAATTCAGCGATTCCCCATCTCAGCCCAGAAAGCAGGTAGAACAAGTTTTGTGGTGCCTTTCAGCTGCCTACCGGGGTAGTGTAAAAACTACCAACAGAACTCGTTTCTGGCACCTTTGCCGGTGGAGCTGTGCATGGGGTGTGTTTGGAACATTTTGTCACCAGCCGAGTCCAAAATTCAGCGATTCCCCATCTCAGCCCAGAAAGCAGGTAGAACAAGTTTTGTGGTGCCTTTCAGCTGCCTACCGGGGTAGTGTAAAAACTACCAACAGAACTCGTTTCTGGCACCTTCCCCGGTGGAGTTGTGCATGGGGTGTGTTTGGAACATTTTGTCACCAGCCGAGTCCAAAATTCAGCGATTCCCCATCTCAGCCCAGAAAGCAGGTAGAACAAGTTTTGTGGTGCCTTTCAGCTGCCTACCGGGGTAGTGTAAAAACTACCAACAGAACTCATTTCTGGCACCTTCCCCGGTGGAGTTGTGCATGGGGTGTGTTTGGAACATTTTGTCACCAGCCGAGTCGAAAATTCAGCGATTCCCCATCTCAGCCCAGAAAGCAGGTAGAACAAGTTTTGTGGTGCCTTTCTCTTGCCTACCGGGGTAGTGTAAAAACTACTAACGGAACTCGATTCTGGCACCTTCCCCGGTGGAGTTGTGCATGGGGTGTGTTTGGAACATTTTGTCACCAGCCGAGTCCAAAATTCAGCAATTCCCCATCTCAGCCCAGAAAGCAGGTAGAACAAGTTTTGTGGTGCCTTTCAGCTGCCTACCGGGGTAGTGTAAAAACTACCAACGGAACTCGATTCTGGCACCTTCCCCGGTGGAGTTGTGCATGGGGTGTGTTTGGAACATTTTGTCACCAGCCGAGTCCAAAATTCAGCGATTCCCCATCTCAGCCCAGAAAGCAGGTAGAACAAGTTTTGTGGTGCCTTTCAGCTGCCTACCGGGGTAGTGTAAAAACTACCAACAGAACTCGTTTCTGGCACCTTCCCCGGTGGAGTTGTGCATGGGGTGTGTTTGGAACATTTTGTCACCAGCCGAGTCCAAAACTCAGCTGTTCCCCATCTCAGCCCAGAAAGCAGGTACAACAAGTTTTGTGGTGCCTTTCTCTTGCCTACCGGGGTAGTGTAAAAACTACCAACAGAACTCGTTTCTGGCACCTTCCCCGGTGGAGTTGTGCATGGGGTGTGTTTGGAACATTTTGTCACCAGCCGAGTCCAAAATTCAGCGATTCCCCATCTCAGCCCAGAAAGCAGGTAGAACAAGTTTTGTGGTGCCTTTCAGCTGCCTACCGGGGTAGTGTAAAAACTACCAATAGAACTCCTTTCTGGCACCTTCCCCGGTGGAGTTGTGCATGGGGTGTGTTTGGAACATTTTGTCACCAGCCGAGTCCAAAATTCAGCGATTCCCCATCTCAGCCCAGAAAGCAGGTAGAACAAGTTTTGTGGTGCCTTTCAGCTGCCTACCGGGGTAGTGTAAAAACTACCAACAGAACTCGTTTCTGGCACCTTCCCCGGTGGAGTTGTGCATGGGGTGTGTTTGGAACATTTTGTCACCAGCCGAGTCCAAAATTCAGCGATTCCCCATCTCAGCCCAGAAAGCAGGTAGAACAAGTTTTGTGGTGCCTTTCAGCTGCCTACCGGGGTAGTGTAAAAAGTACCAACAGAACTCGTTTCTGGCACCTTCCCCGGTGGAGTTGTGCATGGGGTGTGTTTGGAACATTTTGTCACCAGCCGAGTCCAAAATTCAGCTCTTCCCCATCTCAGCCCAGAAAGCAGGTAGAACAAGTTTTGTGGTGCCTTTCAGCTGCCTACCGGGGTAGTGTAAAAACTACCAACAGAACTCGTTTCTGGCACCTTCCCCGGTGGAGGTGTGCATGGGGTGTGTTTGGAACATTTTGTCACCAGCCGAGTCCAAAATTCAGCGATTCTCCATCTCAGCCCAGAAAGCAGGTAGAACAAGTTTTGTGGTGCCTTTCAGCTGCCTACCGGGGTAGTGTAAAAACTACCAACAGAACTCGTTTCTGGCACCTTCCCCGGTGGAGTTGTGCATGGGGTGTGTTTGGAACATTTTGTCACCAGCCGAGTCCAAAATTCAGCGATTCCCCATCTCAGCCCAGAAAGCAGGTAGAACAAGTTTTGTGGTGCCTTTCAGCTGCCTACCGGGGTAGTGTAAAAACTACCAACAGAACTCGTTTCTGGCACCTTCCCCGGTGGAGGTGTGCATGGGGTGTGTTTGGAACATTTTGTCACCAGCCGAGTCCAAAATTCAGCGATTCCCCATCTCAGCCCAGAAAGCAGGTAGAACAAGTTTTGTGGTGCCTTTCAGCTGCCTACCGGGGTAGTGTAAAAACTACCAACAGAACTCGTTTCTGGCACCTTCCCCGGTGGAGGTGTGCATGGGGTGTGTTTGGAACATTTTGTCACCAGCCGAGTCCAAAATTCAGCGATTCCCCATCTCAGCCCAGAAAGCAGGTAGAACAAGTTTTGTGGTGCCTTTCAGCTGCCTACCGGGGTAGTGTAAAAACTACCAACAGAACTCCTTTCTGGCACCTTCCCCGGTGGAGTTGTGCATGGGGTGTGTTTGGAACATTTTGTTACCAGCCGAGTCCAAAATTCAGCCGTTCCCCATCTCAGCCCAGAAAGCAGGTAGAACAAGTTTTGTGGTGCCTTTCTCTTGCCTACCGGGGTAGTGTAAAAACTACTAACGGAACTCGATTCTGGCACCTTCCCCGGTGGAGTTGTGCATGGGGTGTGTTTGGAACATTTTGTCACCAGCCGAGTCCAAAATTCAGCAATTCCCCATCTCAGCCCAGAAAGCAGGTAGAACAAGTTTTGTGGTGCCTTTCAGCTGCCTACCGGGGTAGTGTAAAAACTACCAATAGAACTCCTTTCTGGCACCTTCCCCGGTGGAGTTGTGCATGGGGTGTGTTTGGAACATTTTGTCACCAGCCGAGTCCAAAATTCAGCGATTCCCCATCTCAGCCCAGAAAGCCGGTAGAACAAGTTTTGTGGTGCCTTTCTCTTGCCTACCGGGGTAGTGTAAAAACTACCAACAGAACTCGTTTCTGGCACCTTCCCCGGTGGAGTTGTGCATGGGGTGTGTTTGGAACATTTTGTCACCAGCCGAGTCCAAAATTCAGCGATTCCCCATCTCAGCCCAGAAAGCAGGTAGAACAAGTTTTGTGGTGCCTTTCAGCTGCCTACCGGGGTAGTGTAAAAACTACCAACAGAACTCGTTTCTGGCACCTTCCCCGGTGGAGTTGTGCATGGGGTGTGTTTGGAACATTTTGTCACCAGCCGAGTCCAAAATTCAGCGATTCCCCATCTCAGCCCAGAAAGCAGGTAGAACAAGTTTTGTGGTGCCTTTCAGCTGCCTACCGGGGTAGTGTAAAAACTACCAACGGAACTCGTTTCTGGCACCTTCCCCGGTGGAGGTGTGCATGGGGTGTGTTTGGAACATTTTGTCACCAGCCGAGTCCAAAATTCAGCGATTCCCCATCTCAGCCCAGAAAGCAGGTAGAACAAGTTTTGTGGTGCCTTTCAGCTGCCTACCGGGGTAGTGTAAAAACTACCAACAGAACTCGTTTCTGGCACCTTCCCCGGTGGAGTTGTGCATGGGGTGTGTTTGGAACATTTTGTCACCAGCCGAGTCCAAAATTCAGCGATTCCCCATCTCAGCCCAGAAAGCAGGTAGAACAAGTTTTGTGGTGCCTTTCAGCTGCCTACCGGGGTAGTGTAAAAACTACCAACAGAACTCGTTTCTGGCACCTTCCCCGGTGGAGTTGTGCATGGGGTGTGTTTGGAACATTTTGTCACCAGCCGAGTCCAAAATTCAGCGATTCCCCATCTCAGCCCAGAAAGCAGGTAGAACAAGTTTTGTGGTGCCTTTCAGCTGCCTACCGGGGTAGTGTAAAAACTACCAACAGAACTCGTTTCTGGCACCTTCCCCGGTGGAGTTGTGCATGGGGTGTGTTTGGAACATTTTGTTACCAGCCGAGTCCAAAATTCAGCCGTTCCCCATCTCAGCCCCGAAAGCAGGTAGAACAAGTTTTGTGGTGCCTTTCAGCTGCCTACCGGGGTAGTGTAAAAACTACCAACAGAACTCGTTTCTGGCACCTTCCCCGGTGGAGTTGTGCATGGGGTGTGTTTGGAACATTTTGTCACCAGCCGAGTCCAAAATTCAGCGATTCCCCATCTCAGCCCAGAAAGCAGGTAGAACAAGTTTTGTGGTGCCTTTCAGCTGCCTACCGGGGTAGTGTAAAAAGTACCAACAGAACTCGTTTCTGGCACCTTCCCCGGTGGAGTTGTGCATGGGGTGTGTTTGGAACATTTTGTCACCAGCCGAGTCCAAAATTCAGCGATTCCCCATCTCAGGCCAGAAAGGAGGTAGAACAAGTTTTGTGGTGCCTTTCAGCTGCCTACCGGGGTAGTGTAAAAACTACCAACAGAACTCGTTTCTGGCACCTTCCCCGGTGGAGTTGTGCATGGGGTGTGTTTGGAACATTTTGTCAGCAGCCGAGTCCAAAATTCAGCGATTCCCCATCTCAGCCCAGAAAGCAGGTAGAACAAGTTTTGTGGTGCCTTTCAGCTGCCTACCGGGGTAGTGTAAAAACTACCAACAGAACTCGTTTCTGGCACCTTCCCCGGTGGAGTTGTGCATGGGGTGTGTTTGGAACATTTTGTCACCAGCCGAGTCCAAAATTCAGCGATTCCCCATCTCAGCCCAGAAAGCAGGTAGAACAAGTTTTGTGGTGCCTTTCTCTTGCCTACCGGGGTAGTGTAAAAACTACCAACGGAACTCGATTCTGGCACCTTCCCCGGTGGAGTTGTGCATGGGGTGTGTTTGGAACATTTTGTCACCAGCCGAGTCCAAAATTCAGCGATTCCCCATCTCAGCCCAGAAAGCAGGTAGAACAAGTTTTGTGGTGCCTTTCAGCTGCCTACCGGGGTAGTGTAAAAACTACCAACAGAACTCGTTTCTGGCACCTTCCCCGGTGGAGGTGTGCATGGGGTGTGTTTGGAACATTTTGTCACCAGCCGAGTCCAAAATTCAGCGATTCTCCATCTCAGCCCAGAAAGCAGGTAGAACAAGTTTTGTGGTGCCTTTCAGCTGCCTACCGGGGTAGTGTAAAAACTACCAACAGAACTCGTTTCTGGCACCTTCCCCGGTGGAGTTGTGCATGGGGTGTGTTTGGAACATTTTGTCACCAGCCGAGTCCAAAATTCAGCGATTCCCCATCTCAGCCCAGAAAGCAGGTAGAACAAGTTTTGTGGTGCCTTTCAGCTGCCTACCGGGGTAGTGTAAAAAGTACCAACAGAACTCCTTTCTGGCACCTTCCCCGGTGGAGTTGTGCATGGGGTGTGTTTGGAACATTTTGTCACCAGCCGAGTCCAAAATTCAGCGATTCCCCATCTCAGCCCAGAAAGCAGGTAGAACAAGTTTTGTGGTGCCTTTCAGCTGCCTACCGGGGTAGTGTAAAAACTACCAACAGAACTCGTTTCTGGCACCTTCCCCGGTGGAGTTGTGCATGGGGTGTGTTTGGAACATTTTGTCACCAGCCAAGTCCAAAATTCAGCGATTCCCCATCTCAGCCCAGAAAGCAGGTAGAACAAGTTTTGTGGTGCCTTTCAGCTGCCTACCGGGGTAGTGTAAAAACTACCAACAGAACTCGTTTCTGGCACCTTCCCCGGTGGAGGTGTGCATGGGGTGTGTTTGGAACATTTTGTCACCAGCCGAGTCCAAAATTCAGCGATTCCCCATCTCAGCCCAGAAAGCAGGTAGAACAAGTTTTGTGGTGCCTTTCAGCTGCCTACCGGGGTAGTGTAAAAACTACCAACAGAACTCGTTTCTGGCACCTTCCCCGGTGGAGTTGTGCATGGGGTGTGTTTGGAACATTTTGTCACCAGCCGAGTCCAAAATTCAGCGATTCCCCATCTCAGCCCAGAAAGCAGGTAGAACAAGTTTTGTGGTGCCTTTCAGCTGCCTACCGGGGTAGTGTAAAAACTACCAACAGAACTCGTTTCTGGCACCTTCCCCGGTGGAGGTGTGCATGGGGTGTGTTTGGAACATTTTGTCACCAGCCGAGTCCAAAATTCAGCGATTCTCCATCTCAGCCCAGAAAGCAGGTAGAACAAGTTTTGTGGTGCCTTTCAGCTGCCTACCGGGGTAGTGTAAAAACTACCAACAGAACTCGTTTCTGGCACCTTCCCCGGTGGAGTTGTGCATGGGGTGTGTTTGGAACATTTTGTCACCAGCCGAGTCCAAAATTCAGCGATTCCCCATCTCAGCCCAGAAAGCAGGTAGAACAAGTTTTGTGGTGCCTTTCAGCTGCCTACCGGGGTAGTGTAAAAACTACCAACAGAACTCGTTTCTGGCACCTTCCCCGGTGGAGTTGTGCATGGGGTGTGTTTGGAACATTTTGTCACCAGCCGAGTCCAAAATTCAGCGATTCCCCATCTCAGCCCAGAAAGCAGGTAGAACAAGTTTTGTGGTGCCTTTCAGCTGCCTACCGGGGTAGTGTAAAAACTACCAACAGAACTCGTTTCTGGCACCTTCCCCGGTGGAGGTGTGCATGGGGTGTGTTTGGAACATTTTGTCACCAGCCGAGTCCAAAATTCAGTGATTCCCCATCTCAGCCCAGAAAGCAGGTAGAACAAGTTTTGTGGTGCCTTTCAGCTGCCTACCGGGGTAGTGTAAAAACTACCAACAGAACTCCTTTCTGGCACCTTCCCCGGTGGAGTTGTGCATGGGGTGTGTTTGGAACATTTTGTTACCAGCCGAGTCCAAAATTCAGCCGTTCCCCATCTCAGCCCAGAAAGCAGGTAGAACAAGTTTTGTGGTGCCTTTCTCTTGCCTACCGGGGTAGTGTAAAAACTACCAACGGAACTCGATTCTGGCACCTTCCCCGGTGGAGTTGTGCATGGGGTGTGTTTGGAACATTTTGTCACCAGCCGAGTCCAAAATTCAGCAATTCCCCATCTCAGCCCAGAAAGCAGGTAGAACAAGTTTTGTGGTGCCTTTCAGCTGCCTACCGGGGTAGTGTAAAAACTACCAATAGAACTCCTTTCTGGCACCTTCCCCGGTGGAGTTGTGCATGGGGTGTGTTTGGAACATTTTGTCACCAGCCGAGTCCAAAATTCAGCGATTCCCCATCTCAGCCCAGAAAGCCGGTAGAACAAGTTTTGTGGTGCCTTTCTCTTGCCTACCGGGGTAGTGTAAAAACTACCAACAGAACTCGTTTCTGGCACCTTCCCCGGTGGAGTTGTGCATGGGGTGTGTTTGGAACATTTTGTCACCAGCCGAGTCCAAAATTCAGCGATTCCCCATCTCAGCCCAGAAAGCAGGTAGAACAAGTTTTGTGGTGCCTTTCAGCTGCCTACCGGGGTAGTGTAAAAACTACCAACAGAACTCGTTTCTGGCACCTTCCCCGGTGGAGTTGTGCATGGGGTGTGTTTGGAACATTTTGTCACCAGCCGAGTCCAAAATTCAGCGATTCCCCATCTCAGCCCAGAAAGCAGGTAGAACAAGTTTTGTGGTGCCTTTCAGCTGCCTACCGGGGTAGTGTAAAAACTACCAACGGAACTCGTTTCTGGCACCTTCCCCGGTGGAGGTGTGCATGGGGTGTGTTTGGAACATTTTGTCACCAGCCGAGTCCAAAATTCAGCGATTCCCCATCTCAGCCCAGAAAGCAGGTAGAACAAGTTTTGTGGTGCCTTTCAGCTGCCTACCGGGGTAGTGTAAAAACTACCAACAGAACTCGTTTCTGGCACCTTCCCCGGTGGAGTTGTGCATGGGGTGTGTTTGGAACATTTTGTCACCAGCCGAGTCGAAAATTCAGCGATTCCCCATCTCAGCCCAGAAAGCAGGTAGAACAAGTTTTGTGGTGCCTTTCTCTTTCCTACCGGGGTAGTGTAAAAACTACCAACAGAACTCGTTTCTGGCACCTTCCCCGGTGGAGGTGTGCATGGGGTGTGTTTGGAACATTTTGTCACCAGCCGAGTCCAAAATTCAGCGATTCCCCATCTCAGCCCAGAAAGCAGGTAGAACAAGTTTTGTGGTGCCTTTCAGCTGCCTACCGGGGTAGTGTAAAAACTACCAACAGAACTCGTTTCTGGCACCTTCCCCGGTGGAGTTGTGCATGGGGTGTGTTTGGAACATTTTGTTACCAGCCGAGTCCAAAATTCAGCCGTTCCCCATCTCAGCCCAGAAAGCAGGTAGAACAAGTTTTGTGGTGCCTTTCTCTTGCCTACCGGGGTAGTGTAAAAACTACCAACAGAACTCGTTTCTGGCACCTTCCCCGGTGGAGTTGTGCATGGGGTGTGTTTGGAACATTTTGTCACCAGCCGAGTCCAAAATTCAGCGATTCCCCATCTCAGCCCAGAAAGCAGGTAGAACAAGTTTTGTGGTGCCTTTCAGCTGCCTACCGGGGTAGTGTAAAAAGTACCAACAGAACTCGTTTCTGGCACCTTCCCCGGTGGAGTTGTGCATGGGGTGTGTTTGGAACATTTTGTCACCAGCCGAGTCCAAAATTCAGCGATTCCCCATCTCAGGCCAGAAAGGAGGTAGAACAAGTTTTGTGGTGCCTTTCAGCTGCCTACCGGGGTAGTGTAAAAACTACCAACAGAACTCGTTTCTGGCACCTTCCCCGGTGGAGGTGTGCATGGGGTGTGTTTGGAACATTTTGTCACCAGCCGAGTCCAAAATTCAGCGATTCCCCATCTCAGCCCAGAAAGCAGGTAGAACAAGTTTTGTGGTGCCTTTCAGCTGCCTACCGGGGTAGTGTAAAAACTACCAACAGAACTCGTTTCTGGCACCTTCCCCGGTGGAGTTGTGCATGGGGTGTGTTTGGAACATTTTGTCACCAGCCGAGTCCAAAATTCAGCTGTTCCCCATCTCAGCCCAGAAAGCAGGTAGAACAAGTTTTGTGGTGCCTTTCAGCTGCCTACCGGGGTAGTGTAAAAACTACCAACAGAACTCGTTTCTGGCACCTTCCCCGGTGGAGTTGTGCATGGGGTGTGTTTGGAACATTTTGTCACCAGCCGAGTCCAAAATTCAGCGATTCCCCATCTCAGCCCAGAAAGCAGGTAGAACAAGTTTTGTGGTGCCTTTCTCTTGCCTACCGGGGTAGTGTAAAAACTACCAACAGAACTCGTTTCTGGCACCTTCCCCGGTGGAGTTGTGCATGGGGTGTGTTTGGAACATTTTGTCACCAGCCGAGTCGAAAATTCAGCGATTCCCCATCTCAGCCCAGAAAGCAGGTAGAACAAGTTTTGTGGTGCCTTTCAGCTGCCTACCGGGGTAGTGTAAAAACTACCAACAGAACTCGTTTCTGGCACCTTCCCCGGTGGAGTTGTGCATGGGGTGTGTTTGGAACATTTTGTCACCAGCCGAGTCCAAAATTCAGCTCTTCCCCATCTCAGCCCAGAAAGCAGGTACAACAAGTTTTGTGGTGCCTTTCAGCTGCCTACCGGGGTAGTGTAAAAACTACCAATAGAACTCCTTTCTGGCACCTTCCCCGGTGGAGTTGTGCATGGGGTGTGTTTGGAACATTTTGTCACCAGCCGAGTCGAAAATTCAGCGATTCCCCATCTCAGCCCAGAAAGCAGGTAGAACAAGTTTTGTGGTGCCTTTCAGCTGCCTACCGGGGTAGTGTAAAAACTACCAACAGAACTCCTTTCTGGCACCTTCCCCGGTGGAGTTGTGCATGGGGTGTGTTTGGAACATTTTGTCACCAGCCGAGTCCAAAATTCAGCGATTCCCCATCTCAGCCCAGAAAGCAGGTAGAACAAGTTTTGTGGTGCCTTTCTCTTGCCTACCGGGGTAGTGTAAAAACTACCAACGGAACTCGATTCTGGCACCTTCCCCGGTGGAGTTGTGCATGGGGTGTGTTTGGAACATTTTGTCACCAGCCGAGTCCAAAATTCAGCGATTCCCCATCTCAGCCCAGAAAGCAGGTAGAACAAGTTTTGTGGTGCCTTTCAGCTGCCTACCGGGGTAGTGTAAAAACTACCAACAGAACTCGTTTCTGGCACCTTCCCCGGTGGAGTTGTGCATGGGGTGTGTTTGGAACATTTTGTCACCAGCCGAGTCCAAAATTCAGCGATTCCCCATCTCAGCCCAGAAAGCAGGTAGAACAAGTTTTGTGGTGCCTTTCAGCTGCCTACCGGGGTAGTGTAAAAACTACCAACAGAACTCGTTTCTGGCACCTTCCCCGGTGGAGTTGTGCATGGGGTGTGTTTGGAACATTTTGTCACCAGCCGAGTCCAAAATTCAGCGATTCCCCATCTCAGCCCAGAAAGCAGGTAGAACAAGTTTTGTGGTGCCTTTCAGCTGCCTACCGGGGTAGTGTAAAAACTACCAATAGAACTCCTTTCTGGCACCTTCCCCGGTGGAGTTGTGCATGGGGTGTGTTTGGAACATTCTGTCACCAGCCGAGTCCAAAATTCAGCGATTCCCCATCTCAGCCCAGAAAGCAGGTAGAACAAGTTTTGTGGTGCCTTTCTCTTGCCTACCGGGGTAGTGTAAAAACTACCAACGGAACTCGATTCTGGCACCTTCCCCGGTGGAGTTGTGCATGGGGTGTGTTTGGAACATTTTGTCACCAGCCGAGTCCAAAATTCAGCGATTCCCCATCTCAGCCCAGAAAGCAGGTAGAACAAGTTTTGTGGTGCCTTTCAGCTGCCTACCGGGGTAGTGTAAAAACTACCAACAGAACTCGTTTCTGGCACCTTCCCCGGTGGAGTTGTGCATGGGGTGTGTTTGGAACATTTTGTCACCAGCCGAGTCCAAAATTCAGCGATTCCCCATCTCAGCCCCGAAAGCAGGTAGAACAAGTTTTGTGGTGCCTTTCAGCTGCCTACCGGGGTAGTGTAAAAACTACCAACAGAACTCGTTTCTGGCACCTTCCCCGGTGGAGTTGTGCATGGGGTGTGTTTGGAACATTTTGTCACCAGCCGAGTCGAAAATTCAGCGATTCCCCATCTCAGCCCAGAAAGCAGGTAGAACAAGTTTTGTGGTGCCTTTCAGCTGCCTACCGGGGTAGTGTAAAAACTACCAACAGAACTCGTTTCTGGCACCTTCCCCGGTGGAGTTGTGCATGGGGTGTGTTTGGAACATTTTGTCACCAGCCGAGTCGAAAATTCAGCGATTCCCCATCTCAGCCCAGAAAGCAGGTAGAACAAGTTTTGTGGTGCCTTTCAGCTGCCTACCGGGGTAGTGTAAAAACTACCAACAGAACTCGTTTCTGGCACCTTCCCCGGTGGAGTTGTGCATGGGGTGTGTTTGGAACATTTTGTCACCAGCCGAGTCCAAAATTCAGCGATTCCCCATCTCAGCCCAGAAAGCAGGTAGAACAAGTTTTGTGGTGCCTTTCTCTTGCCTACCGGGGTAGTGTAAAAACTACCAACAGAACTCGTTTCTGGCACCTTCCCCGGTGGAGTTGTGCATGGGGTGTGTTTGGAACATTTTGTCACCAGCCGAGTCCAAAATTCAGCCGTTCCCCATCTCAGCCCAGAAAGCAGGTAGAACAAGTTTTGTGGTGCCTTTCAGCTGCCTACCGGGGTAGTGTAAAAACTACCAACAGAACTCGTTTCTGGCACCTTCCCCGGTGGAGTTGTGCATGGGGTGTGTTTGGAACATTTTGTCACCAGCCGAGTCCAAAATTCAGCGATTCCCCATCTCAGCCCAGAAAGCAGGTAGAACAAGTTTTGTGGTGCCTTTCAGCTGCCTACCGGGGTAGTGTAAAAACTACCAACAGAACTCGTTTCTGGCACCTTCCCCGGTGGAGTTGTGCATGGGGTGTGTTTGGAACATTTTGTCACCAGCCGAGTCCAAAATTCAGCGATTCCCCATCTCAGCCCAGAAAGCAGGTAGAACAAGTTTTGTGGTGCCTTTCTCTTGCCTACCGGGGTAGTGTAAAAACTACCAACAGAACTCGTTTCTGGCACCTTCCCCGGTGGAGTTGTGCATGGGGTGTGTTTGGAACATTTTGTCACCAGCCGAGTCCAAAATTCAGCGATTCCCCATCTCAGCCCAGAAAGCAGGTACAACAAGTTTTGTGGTGCCTTTCTCTTGCCTACCGGGGTAGTGTAAAATCTACCAACGGAACTCGATTCTGGCACCTTCCCCGGTGGAGTTGTGCATGGGGTGTGTTTGGAACATTTTGTCACCAGCCGAGTCCAAAATTCAGCGATTCCCCATCTCAGCCCAGAAAGCAGGTAGAACAAGTTTTGTGGTGCCTTTCAGCTGCCTACCGGGGTAGTGTAAAAACTACCAACAGAACTCGTTTCTGGCACCTTCCCCGGTGGAGTTGTGCATGGGGTGTGTTTGGAACATTTTGTCACCAGCCGAGTCCAAAATTCAGCGATTCCCCATCTCAGCCCAGAAAGCAGGTAGAACAAGTTTTGTGGTGCCTTTCAGCTGCCTACCGGGGTAGTGTAAAAACTACCAACAGAACTCGTTTCTGGCACCTTCCCCGGTGGAGTTGTGCATGGGGTGTGTTTGGAACATTTTGTCACCAGCCGAGTCCAAAATTCAGCGATTCCCCATCTCAGCCCAGAAAGCAGGTAGAACAAGTTTTGTGGTGCCTTTCAGCTGCCTACCGGGGTAGTGTAAAAACTACCAACAGAACTCGTTTCTGGCACCTTCCCCGGTGGAGTTGTGCATGGGGTGTGTTTGGAACATTTTGTCACCAGCCGAGTCCAAAATTCAGCGATTCCCCATCTCAGCCCAGAAAGCAGGTAGAACAAGTTTTGTGGTGCCTTTCTCTTGCCTACCGGGGTAGTGTAAAAACTACCAACAGAACTCGTTTCTGGCACCTTCCCCGGTGGAGTTGTGCATGGGGTGTGTTTGGAACATTTTGTCACCAGCCGAGTCCAAAATTCAGCCGTTCCCCATCTCAGCCCAGAAAGCAGGTAGAACAAGTTTTGTGGTGCCTTTCAGCTGCCTACCGGGGTAGTGTAAAAACTACCAACAGAACTCGTTTCTGGCACCTTCCCCGGTGGAGTTGTGCATGGGGTGTGTTTGGAACATTTTGTCACCAGCCGAGTCCAAAATTCAGCGATTCCCCATCTCAGCCCAGAAAGCAGGTAGAACAAGTTTTGTGGTGCCTTTCAGCTGCCTACCGGGGTAGTGTAAAAACTACCAACAGAACTCGTTTCTGGCACCTTCCCCGGTGGAGTTGTGCATGGGGTGTGTTTGGAACATTTTGTCACCAGCCGAGTCCAAAATTCAGCGATTCCCCATCTCAGCCCAGAAAGCAGGTAGAACAAGTTTTGTGGTGCCTTTCAGCTGCCTACCGGGGTAGTGTAAAAACTACCAACAGAACTCGTTTCTGGCACCTTCCCCGGTGGAGTTGTGCATGGGGTGTGTTTGGAACATTTTGTCACCAGCCGAGTCCAAAATTCAGCGATTCCCCATCTCAGCCCAGAAAGCAGGTAGAACAAGTTTTGTGGTGCCTTTCAGCTGCCTACCGGGGTAGTGTAAAAACTACCAACAGAACTCGTTTGTGGCACCTTCCCCGGTGGAGTTGTGCATGGGGTGTGTTTGGAACATTTTGTCACCAGCCGAGTCCAAAATTCAGCGATTCCCCATCTCAGCCCAGAAAGCAGGTAGAACAAGTTTTGTGGTGCCTTTCTCTTGCCTACCGGGGTAGTGTAAAAACTACCAACGGAACTCGATTCTGGCACCTTCCCCGGTGGAGTTGTGCATGGGGTGTGTTTGGAACATTTTGTCACCAGCCGAGTCCAAAATTCAGCGATTCCCCATCTCAGCCCAGAAAGCAGGTAGAACAAGTTTTGTGGTGCCTTTCAGCTGCCTACCGGGGTACTGTAAAAACTACCAACAGAACTCGTTTCTGGCACCTTCCCCGGTGGAGTTGTGCATGGGGTGTGTTTGGAACATTTTGTCACCAGCCGAGTCCAAAATTCAGCGATTCCCCATCTCAGCCCAGAAAGCAGGTAGAACAAGTTTTGTGGTGCCTTTCAGCTGCCTACCGGGGTTGTGTAAAAACTACCAACAGAACTCGTTTCTGGCACCTTCCCCGGTGGAGTTGTGCATGGGGTGTTTTTGGAACATTTTGTCACCAGCCGAGTCCAAAATTCAGCGATTCCCCATCTCAGCCCAGAAAGCAGGTAGAACAAGTTTTGTGGTGCCTTTCAGCTGCCTACCGGGGTAGTGTAAAAAGTACCAACAGAACTCGTTTCTGGCACCTTCCCCGGTGGAGTTGTGCATGGGGTGTGTTTGGAACATTTTGTCACCAGCCGAGTCCAAAATTCAGCGATTCCCCATCTCAGCCCAGAAAGCAGGTAGAACAAGTTTTGTGGTGCCTTTCAGCTGCCTACCGGGGTAGTGTAAAAACTACCAACAGAACTCGTTTCTGGCACCTTCCCCGGTGGAGGTGTGCATGGGGTGTGTTTGGAACATTTTGTCACCAGCCGAGTCCAAAATTCAGCGATTCCCCATCTCAGCCCAGAAAGCAGGTAGAACAAGTTTTGTGGTGCCTTTCAGCTGCCTACCGGGGTAGTGTAAAAACTACCAACAGAACTCCTTTCTGGCACCTTCCCCGGTGGAGTTGTGCATGGGGTGTGTTTGGAACATTTTGTCACCAGCCGAGTCCAAAATTCAGCGATTCCCCATCTCAGCCCAGAAAGCAGGTACAACAAGTTTTGTGGTGCCTTTCTCTTGCCTACCGGGGTAGTGTAAAAACTACCAACGGAACTCGATTCTGGCACCTTCCCCGGTGGAGTTGTGCATGGGGTGTGTTTGGAACATTTTGTCACCAGCCGAGTCCAAAATTCAGCGATTCCCCATCTCAGCCCAGAAAGCAGGTAGAACAAGTTTTGTGGTGCCTTTCAGCTGCCTACCGGGGTAGTGTAAAAACTACCAACAGAACTCGTTTCTGGCACCTTCCCCGGTGGAGTTGTGCATGGGGTGTGTTTGGAACATTTTGTCACCAGCCGAGTCCAAAATTCAGCGATTCCCCATCTCAGCCCAGAAAGCAGGTAGAACAAGTTTTGTGGTGCCTTTCAGCTGCCTACCGGGGTAGTGTAAAAACTACCAACAGAACTCCTTTCTGGCACCTTCCCCGGTGGAGTTGTGCATGGGGTGTGTTTGGAACATTTTGTCACCAGCCGAGTCGAAAATTCAGCGATTCCCCATCTCAGCCCAGAAAGCAGGTAGAACAAGTTTTGTGGTGCCTTTCTCTTGCCTACCGGGGTAGTGTAAAAACTACCAACGGAACTCGATTCTGGCACCTTCCCCGGTGGAGTTGTGCATGGGGTGTGTTTGGAACATTTTGTCACCAGCCGAGTCCAAAATTCAGCGATTCCCCATCTCAGCCCAGAAAGCAGGTAGAACAAGTTTTGTGGTGCCTTTCAGCTGCCTACCGGGGTAGTGTAAAAACTACCAACAGAACTCGTTTCTGGCACCTTCCCCGGTGGAGTTGTGCATGGGGTGTGTTTGGAACATTTTGTCACCAGCCGAGTCCAAAATTCAGCGATTCCCCATCTCAGCCCAGAAAGCAGGTAGAACAAGTTTTGTGGTGCCTTTCTCTTGCCTACCGGGGTAGTGTAAAAACTACCAACAGAACTCCTTTCTGGCACCTTCCCCGGTGGAGTTGTGCATGGGGTGTGTTTGGAACATTTTGTCACCAGCCGAGTCCAAAATTCAGCGATTCCCCATCTCAGCCCAGAAAGCAGGTAGAACAAGTTTTGTGGTGCCTTTCAGCTGCCTACCGGGGTAGTGTAAAAACTACCAATAGAACTCCTTTCTGGCACCTTCCCCGGTGGAGTTGTGCATGGGGTGTGTTTGGAACATTTTGTCACCAGCCGAGTCGAAAATTCAGCGATTCCCCATCTCAGCCCAGAAAGCAGGTAGAACAAGTTTTGTGGTGCCTTTCAGCTGCCTACCGGGGTAGTGTAAAAACTACCAACAGAACTCGTTTCTGGCACCTTCCCCGGTGGAGTTGTGCATGGGGTGTGTTTGGAACATTTTGTCACCAGCCGAGTCCAAAATTCAGCGATTCCCCATCTCAGCCCAGAAAGCAGGTAGAACAAGTTTTGTGGTGCCTTTCTCTTGCCTACCGGGGTAGTGTAAAAACTACCAACAGAACTCGTTTCTGGCACCTTCCCCGGTGGAGTTGTGCATGGGGTGTGTTTGGAACATTTTGTCACCAGCCGAGTCCAAAATTCAGCGATTCCCCATCTCAGCCCAGAAAGCAGGTACAACAAGTTTTGTGGTGCCTTTCTCTTGCCTACCGGGGTAGTGTAAAATCTACCAACGGAACTCGATTCTGGCACCTTCCCCGGTGGAGTTGTGCATGGGGTGTGTTTGGAACATTTTGTCACCAGCCGAGTCCAAAATTCAGCGATTCCCCATCTCAGCCCAGAAAGCAGGTAGAACAAGTTTTGTGGTGCCTTTCAGCTGCCTACCGGGGTAGTGTAAAAACTACCAATAGAACTCCTTTCTGGCACCTTCCCCGGTGGAGTTGTGCATGGGGTGTGTTTGGAACATTTTGTCACCAGCCGAGTCGAAAATTCAGCGATTCCCCATCTCAGCCCAGAAAGCAGGTAGAACAAGTTTTGTGGTGCCTTTCAGCTGCCTACCGGGGTAGTGTAAAAACTACCAACAGAACTCGTTTCTGGCACCTTCCCCGGTGGAGTTGTGCATGGGGTGTGTTTGGAACATTTTGTCACCAGCCGAGTCCAAAATTCAGCGATTCCCCATCTCAGCCCAGAAAGCAGGTAGAACAAGTTTTGTGGTGCCTTTCAGCTGCCTACCGGGGTAGTGTAAAAACTACCAACAGAACTCGTTTCTGGCACCTTCCCCGGTGGAGTTGTGCATGGGGTGTGTTTGGAACATTTTGTCACCAGCCGAGTCCAAAATTCAGCGATTCCCCATCTCAGCCCAGAAAGCAGGTACAACAAGTTTTGTGGTGCCTTTCTCTTGCCTACCGGGGTAGTGTAAAATCTACCAACGGAACTCGATTCTGGCACCTTCCCCGGTGGAGTTGTGCATGGGGTGTGTTTGGAACATTTTGTCACCAGCCGAGTCCAAAATTCAGCGATTCCCCATCTCAGCCCAGAAAGCAGGTAGAACAAGTTTTGTGGTGCCTTTCAGCTGCCTACCGGGGTAGTGTAAAAACTACCAATAGAACTCGTTTCTGGCACCTTCCCCGGTGGAGTTGTGCATGGGGTGTGTTTGGAACATTTTGTCACCAGCCGAGTCCAAAATTCAGCGATTCCCCATCTCAGCCCAGAAAGCAGGTAGAACAAGTTTTGTGGAGCCTTTCTCTTGCCTACCGGGGTAGTGTAAAATCTACCAACGGAACTCGATTCTGGCACCTTCCCCGGTGGAGTTGTGCATGGGGTGTGTTTGGAACATTTTGTCACCAGCCGAGTCCAAAATTCAGCGATTCCCCATCTCAGCCCAGAAAGCAGGTAGAACAAGTTTTGTGGTGCCTTTCAGCTGCCTACCGGGGTAGTGTAAAAACTACCAACGGAACTCGATTCTGGCACCTTCCCCGGTGGAGTTGTGCATGGGGTGTGTTTGGAACATTTTGTCACCAGCCGAGTCGAAAATTCAGCGATTCCCCATCTCAGCCCAGAAAGCAGGTAGAACAAGTTTTGTGGTGCCTTTCAGCTGCCTACCGGGGTAGTGTAAAAACTACCAACAGAACTCGTTTCTGGCACCTTCCCCGGTGGAGTTGTGCATGGGGTGTTTTTGGAACATTTTGTCACCAGCCGAGTCCAAAATTCAGCGATTCCCCATCTCAGCCCAGAAAGCAGGTAGAACAAGTTTTGTGGTGCCTTTCAGCTGCCTACCGGGGTAGTGTAAAAACTACCAACGGAACTCGTTTCTGGCGCCTTCCCCGGTGGAGTTGTGCATGGGGTGTGTTTGGAACATTTTGTCACCAGCCGAGTCCAAAATTCAGCGATTCCCCATCTCACCCCAGAAAGCAGGTAGAACAAGTTTTGTGGTGCCTTTCAGCTGCCTACCGGGGTAGTGTAAAAACTACCAACAGAACTCGTTTCTGGCACCTTCCCCGGTGGAGTTGTGCATGGGGTGTGTTTGGAACATTTTGTCACCAGCCGAGTCCAAAATTCAGCGATTCCCCATCTCAGCCCAGAAAGCAGGTAGAACAAGTTTTGTGGTGCCTTTCTCTTGCCTACCGGGGTAGTGTAAAATCTACCAACGGAACTCGATTCTGGCACCTTCCCCGGTGGAGTTGTGCATGGGGTGTGTTTGGAACATTTTGTCACCAGCCGAGTCCAAAATTCAGCGATTCCCCATCTCAGCCCAGAAAGCAGGTAGAACAAGTTTTGTGGTGCCTTTCAGCTGCCTACCGGGGTAGTGTAAAAACTACCAATAGAACTCGTTTCTGGCACCTTCCCCGGTGGAGTTGTGCATGGGGTGTGTTTGGAACATTTTGTCACCAGCCGAGTCCAAAATTCAGCGATTCCCCATCTCAGCCCAGAAAGCAGGTAGAACAAGTTTTGTGGTGCCTTTCAGCTGCCTACCGGGGTAGTGTAAAAACTACCAACAGAACTCGTTTCTGGCACCTTCCCCGGTGGAGTTGTGCATGGGGTGTGTTTGGAACATTTTGTCACCAGCCGAGTCCAAAATTCAGCGATTCCCCATCTCAGCCCAGAAAGCAGGTAGAACAAGTTTTGTGGTGCCTTTCAGCTGCCTACCGGGGTAGTGTAAAAACTACCAACAGAACTCCTTTCTGGCACCTTCCCCGGTGGAGTTGTGCATGGGGTGTGTTTGGAACATTTTGTCACCAGCCGAGTCCAAAATTCAGCGATTCCCCATCTCAGCCCAGAAAGCAGGTAGAACAAGTTTTGTGGTGCCTTTCTCTTGCCTACCGGGGTAGTGTAAAAACTACCAACGGAACTCGATTCTGGCACCTTCCCCGGTGGAGTTGTGCATGGGGTGTGTTTGGAACATTTTGTCACCAGCCGAGTCCAAAATTCAGCGATTCCCCATCTCAGCCCAGAAAGCAGGTAGAACAAGTTTTGTGGAGCCTTTCTCTTGCCTACCGGGGTAGTGTAAAATCTACCAACGGAACTCGATTCTGGCACCTTCCCCGGTGGAGTTGTGCATGGGGTGTGTTTGGAACATTTTGTCACCAGCCGAGTCCAAAATTCAGCGATTCCCCATCTCAGCCCAGAAAGCAGGTAGAACAAGTTTTGTGGTGCCTTTCAGCTGCCTACCGGGGTAGTGTAAAAACTACCAACAGAACTCCTTTCTGGCACCTTCCCCGGTGGAGTTGTGCATGGGGTGTGTTTGGAACATTTTGTCACCAGCCGAGTCCAAAATTCAGCGATTCCCCATCTCAGCCCAGAAAGCAGGTAGAACAAGTTTTGTGGTGCCTTTCAGCTGCCTACCGGGGTAGTGTAAAAACTACCAACAGAACTCCTTTCTGGCACCTTCCCCGGTGGAGTTGTGCATGGGGTGTGTTTGGAACATTTTGTCACCAGCCGAGTCCAAAATTCAGCGATTCCCCATCTCAGCCCAGAAAGCAGGTAGAACAAGTTTTGTGGTGCCTTTCTCTTGCCTACCGGGGTAGTGTAAAAACTACCAACAGAACTCGTTTCTGGCACCTTCCCCGGTGGAGTTGTGCATGGGGTGTGTTTGGAACATTTTGTCACCAGCCGAGTCGAAAATTCAGCGATTCCCCATCTCAGCCCAGAAAGCAGGTAGAACAAGTTTTGTGGTGCCTTTCAGCTGCCTACCGGGGTAGTGTAAAAACTACCAACAGAACTCGTTTCTGGCACCTTCCCCGGTGGAGTTGTGCATGGGGTGTGTTTGGAACATTTTGTCACCAGCCGAGTCCAAAATTCAGCGATTCCCCATCTCAGCCCAGAAAGCAGGTACAACAAGTTTTGTGGTGCCTTTCAGCTGCCTACCGGGGTAGTGTAAAAACTACCAACGGAACTCGATTCTGGCACCTTCCCCGGTGGAGTTGTGCATGGGGTGTGTTTGGAACATTTTGTCACCAGCCGAGTCCAAAATTCAGCGATTCCCCATCTCAGCCCAGAAAGCAGGTAGAACAAGTTTTGTGGTGCCTTTCAGCTGCCTTCCGGGGTAGTGTAAAAACTACCAACAGAACTCGTTTCTGGCACCTTCCCCGGTGGAGTTGTGCATGGGGTGTGTTTGGAACATTTTGTCACCATCCGAGTCCAAAATTCAGCGATTCCCCATCTCAGCCCAGAAAGCAGGTACAACAAGTTTTGTGGTGCCTTTCAGCTGCCTACCGGGGTAGTGTAAAAACTACCAACGGAACTCGATTCTGGCACCTTCCCCGGTGGAGTTGTGCATGGGGTGTGTTTGGAACATTTTGTCACCAGCCGAGTCCAAAATTCAGCGATTCCCCATCTCAGCCCAGAAAGCAGGTAGAACAAGTTTTGTGGTGCCTTTCAGCTGCCTACCGGGGTAGTGTAAAAACTACCAACAGAACTCGTTTCTGGCACCTTCCCCGGTGGAGTTGTGCATGGGGTGTGTTTGGAACATTTTGTCACCAGCCGAGTCCAAAATTCAGCGATTCCCCATCTCAGCCCAGAAAGCAGGTAGAACAAGTTTTGTGGAGCCTTTCTCTTGCCTACCGGGGTAGTGTAAAATCTACCAACGGAACTCGATTCTGGCACCTTCCCCGGTGGAGTTGTGCATGGGGTGTGTTTGGAACATTTTGTCACCAGCCGAGTCCAAAATTCAGCGATTCCCCATCTCAGCCCAGAAAGCAGGTAGAACAAGTTTTGTGGTGCCTTTCAGCTGCCTACCGGGGTAGTGTAAAAACTACCAATAGAACTCCTTTCTGGCACCTTCCCCGGTGGAGTTGTGCATGGGGTGTGTTTGGAACATTTTGTCACCAGCCGAGTCGAAAATTCAGCGATTCCCCATCTCAGCCCAGAAAGCAGGTAGAACAAGTTTTGTGGTGCCTTTCAGCTGCCTACCGGGGTAGTGTAAAAACTACCAACAGAACTCGTTTCTGGCACCTTCCCCGGTGGAGTTGTGCATGGGGTGTTTTTGGAACATTTTGTCACCAGCCGAGTCCAAAATTCAGCGATTCCCCATCTCAGCCCAGAAAGCAGGTAGAACAAGTTTTGTGGTGCCTTTCTCTTGCCTACCGGGGTAGTGTAAAAACTACCAACAGAACTCGTTTCTGGCACCTTCCCCGGTGGAGTTGTGCATGGGGTGTGTTTGGAACATTTTGTCACCAGCCGAGTCCAAAATTCAGCGATTCTCCATCTCAGCCCAGAAAGCAGGTAGAACAAGTTTTGTGGTGCCTTTCTCTTGCCTACCGGGGTAGTGTAAAAACTACCAACAGAACTCGTTTCTGGCACCTTCCCCGGTGGAGTTGTGCATGGGGTGTGTTTGGAACATTTTGTCACCAGCCGAGTCCAAAATTCAGCGATTCCCCATCTCAGCCCAGAAAGCAGGTAGAACAAGTTTTTGTGGTGCCTTTCAGCTGCCTACCGGGGTAGTGTAAAAACTACCAACAGAACTCGTTTCTGGCACCTTCCCCGGTGGAGTTGTGCATGGGGTGTGTTTGGAACATTTTGTCACCAGCCGAGTCGAAAATTCAGCGATTCCCCATCTCAGCCCAGAAAGCAGGTAGAACAAGTTTTGTGGTGCCTTTCTCTTGCCTACCGGGGTAGTGTAAAATCTACCAACGGAACTCGATTCTGGCACCTTCCCCGGTGGAGTTGTGCATGGGGTGTGTTTGGAACATTTTGTCACCAGCCGAGTCCAAAATTCAGCGATTCCCCATCTCAGCCCAGAAAGCAGGTAGAACAAGTTTTGTGGTGCCTTTCAGCTGCCTACCGGGGTAGTGTAAAAACTACCAATAGAACTCCTTTCTGGCACCTTCCCCGGTGGAGTTGTGCATGGGGTGTGTTTGGAACATTTTGTCACCAGCCGAGTCCAAAATTCAGCGATTCCCCATCTCAGCCCAGAAAGCAGGTAGAACAAGTTTTGTGGTGCCTTTCAGCTGCCTACCGGGGTTGTGTAAAAACTACCAACAGAACTCGTTTCTGGCACCTTCCCCCGGTGGAGTTGTGCATGGGGTGTTTTTGGAACATTTTGTCACCAGCCGAGTCCAAAATTCAGCGATTCCCCATCTCAGCCCAGAAAGCAGGTAGAACAAGTTTTGTGGTGCCTTTCAGCTGCCTACCGGGGTAGTGTAAAAACTACCAACAGAACTCGTTTCTGGCACCTTCCCCGGTGGAGTTGTGCATGGGGTGTGTTTGGAACATTTTGTCACCAGCCGAGTCCAAAATTCAGCGATTCCCCATCTCAGCCCAGAAAGCAGGTACAACAAGTTTTGTGGTGCCTTTCAGCTGCCTACCGGGGTAGTGTAAAAACTACCAACAGAACTCGTTTCTGGCACCTTCCCCGGTGGAGTTGTGCATGGGGTGTGTTTGGAACATTTTGTCACCAGCCGAGTCCAAAATTCAGCGATTCCCCATCTCAGCCCAGAAAGCAGGTAGAACAAGTTTTGTGGTGCCTTTCAGCTGCCTACCGGGGTAGTGTAAAAACTACCAACAGAACTCGTTTCTGGCACCTTCCCCGGTGGAGTTGTGCATGGGGTGTGTTTGGAACATTTTGTCACCAGCCGAGTCCAAAATTCAGCGATTCCCCATCTCAGCCCAGAAAGCAGGTAGAACAAGTTTTGTGGTGCCTTTCAGCTGCCTACCGGGGTAGTGTAAAAACTACCAACAGAACTCGTTTCTGGCACCTTCCCCGGTGGAGTTGTGCATGGGGTGTGTTTGGAACATTTTGTCACCAGCCGAGTCCAAAATTCAGCGATTCCCCATCTCAGCCCAGAAAGCAGGTAGAACAAGTTTTGTGGTGCCTTTCAGCTGCCTACCGGGGTAGTGTAAAAACTACCAACGGAACTCGATTCTGGCACCTTCCCCGGTGGAGTTGTGCATGGGGTGTGTTTGGAACATTTTGTCACCAGCCGAGTCCAAAATTCAGCGATTCCCCATCTCAGCCCAGAAAGCAGGTAGAACAAGTTTTGTGGTGCCTTTCTCTTGCCTACCGGGGTAGTGTAAAAACTACCAACAGAACTCGTTTCTGGCACCTTCCCCGGTGGAGTTGTGCATGGGGTGTGTTTGGAACATTTTGTCACCAGCCGAGTCCAAAATTCAGCGATTCCCCATCTCAGCCCAGAAAGCAGGTAGAACAAGTTTTGTGGTGCCTTTCTCTTGCCTACCGGGGTAGTGTAAAATCTACCCACGGAACTCGATTCTGGCACCTTCCCCGGTGGAGTTGTGCATGGGGTGTGTTTGGAACATTTTGTCACCAGCCGAGTCCAAAATTCAGCGATTCCCCATCTCAGCCCAGAAAGCAGGTACAACAAGTTTTGTGGTGCCTTTCAGCTGCCTACCGGGGTAGTGTAAAAACTACCAATAGAACTCCTTTCTGGCACCTTCCCCGGTGGAGTTGTGCATGGGGTGTGTTTGGAACATTTTGTCACCAGCCGAGTCCAAAATTCAGCGATTCCCCATCTCAGCCCAGAAAGCAGGTAGAACAAGTTTTGTGGTGCCTTTCAGCTGCCTACCGGGGTAGTGTAAAAACTACCAATAGAACTCGTTTCTGGCACCTTCCCCGGTGGAGTTGTGCATGGGGTGTGTTTGGAACATTTTGTCACCAGCCGAGTCCAAAATTCAGCGATTCCCCATCTCAGCCCAGAAAGCAGGTAGAACAAGTTTTGTGGTGCCTTTCTCTTGCCTACCGGGGTAGTGTAAAATCTACCAACGGAACTCGATTCTGGCACCTTCCCCGGTGGAGTTGTGCATGGGGTGTGTTTGGAACATTTTGTCACCAGCCGAGTCCAAAATTCAGCGATTCCCCATCTCAGCCCAGAAAGCAGGTAGAACAAGTTTTGTGGTGCCTTTCAGCTGCCTACCGGGGTAGTGTAAAAACTACCAATAGAACTCCTTTCTGGCACCTTCCCCGGTGGAGTTGTGCATGGGGTGTGTTTGGAACATTTTGTCACCAGCCGAGTCGAAAATTCAGCGATTCCCCATCTCAGCCCAGAAAGCAGGTAGAACAAGTTTTGTGGTGCCTTTCAGCTGCCTACCGGGGTAGTGTAAAAACTACCAACAGAACTCGTTTCTGGCACCTTCCCCGGTGGAGTTGTGCATGGGGTGTGTTTGGAACATTTTGTCACCAGCCGAGTCGAAAATTCAGCGATTCCCCATCTCAGCCCAGAAAGCAGGTAGAACAAGTTTTGTGGTGCCTTTCTCTTGCCTACCGGGGTAGTGTAAAAACTACCAACAGAACTCGTTTCTGGCACCTTCCCCGGTGGAGTTGTGCATGGGGTGTGTTTGGAACATTTTGTCACCAGCCGAGTCCAAAATTCAGCGATTCCCCATCTCAGCCCAGAAAGCAGGTAGAACAAGTTTTGTGGTGCCTTTCAGCTGCCTACCGGGGTAGTGTAAAAACTACCAACAGAACTCGTTTCTGGCACCTTCCCCGGTGGAGTTGTGCATGGGGTGTGTTTGGAACATTTTGTCACCAGCCGAGTCCAAAATTCAGCGATTCCCCATCTCAGCCCAGAAAGCAGGTAGAACAAGTTTTGTGGTGCCTTTCAGCTGCCTACCGGGGTAGTGTAAAAACTACCAACGGAACTCGTTTCTGGCACCTTCCCCGGTGGAGTTGTGCATGGGGTGTGTTTGGAACATTTTGTCACCAGCCGAGTCCAAAATTCAGCGATTCCCCATCTCAGCCCAGAAAGCAGGTAGAACAAGTTTTGTGGTGCCTTTCTCTTGCCTACCGGGGTAGTGTAAAAACTACCAACAGAACTCGTTTCTGGCACCTTCCCCGGTGGAGTTGTGCATGGGGTGTGTTTGGAACATTTTGTCACCAGCCGAGTCCAAAATTCAGTGATTCCCCATCTCAGCCCAGAAAGCAGGTAGAACAAGTTTTGTGGTGCCTTTCAGCTGCCTACCGGGGTAGTGTAAAAACTACCAACAGAACTCGTTTCTGGCACCTTCCCCGGTGGAGTTGTGCATGGGGTGTGTTTGGAACATTTTGTCACCAGCCGAGTCCAAAATTCAGCGATTCCCCATCTCAGCCCAGAAAGCAGGTAGAACAAGTTTTGTGGTGCCTTTCAGCTGCCTACCGGGGTAGTGTAAAAACTACCAACAGAACTCGTTTCTGGCACCTTCCCCGGTGGAGTTGTGCATGGGGTGTGTTTGGAACATTTTGTCACCAGCCGAGTCCAAAATTCAGCGATTCCCCATCTCAGCCCAGAAAGCAGGTAGAACAAGTTTTGTGGTGCCTTTCAGCTGCCTACCGGGGTAGTGTAAAATCTACCCGCAGAACTCGTTTCTGGCACCTTCCCCGGTGGAGTTGTGCATGGGGTGTGTTTGGAACATTTTGTCACCAGCCGAGTCCAAAATTCAGCGATTCCCCATCTCAGCCCAGAAAGCAGGTAGAACAAGTTTTGTGGTGCCTTTCAGCTGCCTACCGGGGTAGTGTAAAAACTACCAACAGAACTCATTTCTGGCACCTTCCCCGGTGGAGTTGTGCATGGGGTGTGTTTGGAACATTTTGTCACCAGCCGAGTCGAAAATTCAGCGATTCCCCATCTCAGCCCAGAAAGCAGGTAGAACAAGTTTTGTGGTGCCTTTCTCTTGCCTACCGGGGTAGTGTAAAAACTACCAACGGAACTCGATTCTGGCACCTTCCCCGGTGGAGTTGTGCATGGGGTGTGTTTGGAACATTTTGTCACCAGCCGAGTCCAAAATTCAGCGATTCCCCATCTCAGCCCAGAAAGCAGGTAGAACAAGTTTTGTGGTGCCTTTCAGCTGCCTACCGGGGTAGTGTAAAAACTACCAACAGAACTGAACTCGTTTCTGGCACCTTCCCCGGTGGAGTTGTGCATGGGGTGTGTTTGGAACATTTTGTCACCAGCCGAGTCCAAAATTCAGCGATTCCCCATCTCAGCCCAGAAAGCAGGTAGAACAAGTTTTGTGGTGCCTTTCAGCTGCCTACCGGGGTAGTGTAAAAACTACCAACAGAACTCGTTTCTGGCACCTTCCCCGGTGGAGTTGTGCATGGGGTGTGTTTGGAACATTTTGTCACCAGCCGAGTCGAAAATTCAGCGATTCCCCATCTCAGCCCAGAAAGCAGGTAGAACAAGTTTTGTGGTGCCTTTCAGCTGCCTACCGGGGTAGTGTAAAAACTACCAACAGAACTCGTTTCTGGCACCTTCCCCGGTGGAGTTGTGCATGGGGTGTGTTTGGAACATTTTGTCACCAGCCGAGTCCAAAATTCAGCGATTCCCCATCTCAGCCCAGAAAGCAGGTAGAACAAGTTTTGTGGTGCCTTTCTCTTGCCTACCGGGGTAGTGTAAAAACTACCAACGGAACTCGATTCTGGCACCTTCCCCGGTGGAGTTGTGCATGGGGTGTGTTGGAACATTTTGTCACCAGCCGAGTCCAAAATTCAGCGATTCCCCATCTCAGCCCAGAAAGCAGGTAGAACAAGTTTTGTGGTGCCTTTCAGCTGCCTACCGGGGTAGTGTAAAAACTACCAACAGAACTCGTTTCTGGCACCTTCCCCGGTGGAGTTGTGCATGGGGTGTGTTTGGAACATTTTGTCACCAGCCGAGTCCAAAATTCAGCGATTCCCCATCTCAGCCCAGAAAGCAGGTAGAACAAGTTTTGTGGTGCCTTTCAGCTGCCTACCGGGGTACTGTAAAAACTACCAACAGAACTCGTTTCTGGCACCTTCCCCGGTGGAGTTGTGCATGGGGTGTGTTTGGAACATTTTGTCACCAGCCGAGTCCAAAATTCAGCGATTCCCCATCTCAGCCCAGAAAGCAGGTACAACAAGTTTTGTGGTGCCTTTCTCTTGCCTACCGGGGTAGTGTAAAAACTACCAACGGAACTCGATTCTGGCACCTTCCCCGGTGGAGTTGTGCATGGGGTGTGTTTGGAACATTTTGTCACCAGCCGAGTCCAAAATTCAGCGATTCCCCATCTCAGCCCAGAAAGCAGGTAGAACAAGTTTTGTGGTGCCTTTCAGCTGCCTACCGGGGTAGTGTAAAAACTACCAACGGAACTCGATTCTGGCACCTTCCCCGGTGGAGTTGTGCATGGGGTGTGTTTGGAACATTTTGTCACCAGCCGAGTCCAAAATTCAGCGATTCCCCATCTCAGCCCAGAAAGCAGGTAGAACAAGTTTTGTGGTGCCTTTCAGCTGCCTACCGGGGTTGTGTAAAAACTACCAACAGAACTCGTTTCTGGCACCTTCCCCGGTGGAGTTGTGCATGGGGTGTTTTTGGAACATTTTGTCACCAGCCGAGTCGAAAATTCAGCGATTCCCCATCTCAGCCCAGAAAGCAGGTAGAACAAGTTTTGTGGTGCCTTTCAGCTGCCTACCGGGGTAGTGTAAAAACTACCAACAGAACTCGTTTCTGGCACCTTCCCCGGTGGAGTTGTGCATGGGGTGTGTTTGGAACATTTTGTCACCAGCCGAGTCCAAAATTCAGCGATTCCCCATCTCAGCCCAGAAAGCAGGTAGAACAAGTTTTGTGGTGCCTTTCTCTTGCCTACCGGGGTAGTGTAAAAACTACCAACGGAACTCGATTCTGGCACCTTCCCCGGTGGAGTTGTGCATGGGGTGTGTTTGGAATATTTTGTCACCAGCCGAGTCCAAAATTCAGCGATTCCCCATCTCAGCCCAGAAAGCAGGTAGAACAAGTTTTGTGGTGCCTTTCAGCTGCCTACCGGGGTAGTGTAAAAACTACCAACAGAACTCGTTTCTGGCACCTTCCCCGGTGGAGTTGTGCATGGGGTGTGTTTGGAACATTTTGTCACCAGCCGAGTCCAAAATTCAGCGATTCCCCATCTCAGCCCAGAAAGCAGGTACAACAAGTTTTGTGGTGCCTTTCTCTTGCCTACCGGGGTAGTGTAAAAACTACCAACGGAACTCGATTCTGGCACCTTCCCCGGTGGAGTTGTGCATGGGGTGTGTTTGGAACATTTTGTCACCAGCCGAGTCCAAAATTCAGCGATTCCCCATCTCAGCCCAGAAAGCAGGTAGAACAAGTTTTGTGGTGCCTTTCAGCTGCCTACCGGGGTAGTGTAAAAACTACCAACAGAACTCGTTTCTGGCACCTTCCCCGGTGGAGTTGTGCATGGGGTGTGTTTGGAACATTTTGTCACCAGCCGAGTCCAAAATTCAGCGATTCCCCATCTCAGCCCAGAAAGCAGGTAGAACAAGTTTTGTGGTGCCTTTCAGCTGCCTACCGGGGTAGTGTAAAAACTACCAACAGAACTCGTTTCTGGCACCTTCCCCGGTGGAGTTGTGCATGGGGTGTGTTTGGAACATTTTGTCACCAGCCGAGTCCAAAATTCAGCGATTCCCCATCTCAGCCCAGAAAGCAGATAGAACAAGTTTTGTGGTGCCTTTCTCTTGCCTACCGGGGTAGTGTAAAAACTACCAACGGAACTCGATTCTGGCACCTTCCCCGGTGGAGTTGTGCATGGGGTGTGTTTGGAACATTTTGTCACCAGCCGAGTCCAAAATTCAGCGATTCCCCATCTCAGCCCAGAAAGCAGATAGAACAAGTTTTGTGGTGCCTTTCTCTTGCCTACCGGGGTTGTGTAAAAACTACTAACAGAACTCGTTTCTGGCACCTTCCCCGGTGGAGTTGTGCATGGGGTGTTTTTGGAACATTTTGTCACCAGCCGAGTCCAAAATTCAGCGATTCCCCATCTCAGCCCAGAAAGCAGGTAGAACAAGTTTTGTGGTGCCTTTCTCTTGCCTACCGGGGTAGTGTAAAAACTACCAACGGAACTCGATTCTGGCACCTTCCCCGGTGGAGTTGTGCATGGGGTGTGTTTGGAACATTTTGTCACCAGCCGAGTCCAAAATTCAGCGATTCCCCATCTCAGCCCAGAAAGCAGGTAGAACAAGTTTTGTGGTGCCTTTCAGCTGCCTACCGGGGTAGTGTAAAAACTACCAACAGAACTCGTTTCTGGCACCTTCCCCGGTGGAGTTGTGCATGGGGTGTGTTTGGAACATTTTGTCACCAGCCGAGTCCAAAAGTCAGCGATTCCCCATCTCAGCCCAGAAAGCAGGTACAACAAGTTTTGTGGTGCCTTTCAGCTGCCTACCGGGGTAGTGTAAAAACTACCAACAGAACTCGTTTCTGGCACCTTCCCCGGTGGAGCTGTGCATGGGGTGTGTTTGGAACATTTTGTCACCAGCCGAGTCCAAAATTCAGCGATTCCCCATCTCAGCCCAGAAAGCAGGTAGAACAAGTTTTGTGGTGCCTTTCAGCTGCCTACCGGGGTAGTGTAAAAACTACCAACAGAACTCGTTTCTGGCACCTTCCCCGGTGGAGTTGTGCATGGGGTGTGTTTGGAACATTTTGTCACCAGCCGAGTCCAAAATTCAGCGATTCCCCATCTCAGCCCAGAAAGCAGGTAGAACAAGTTTTGTGGTGCCTTTCAGCTGCCTACCGGGGTAGTGTAAAAACTACCAACAGAACTCGTTTCTGGCACCTTCCCCGGTGGAGTTGTGCATGGGGTGTGTTTGGAACATTTTGTCACCAGCCGAGTCCAAAATTCAGCGATTCCCCATCTCAGCCCAGAAAGCAGGTAGAACAAGTTTTGTGGTGCCTTTCAGCTGCCTACCGGGGTAGTGTAAAAACTACCAACAGAACTCGTTTCTGGCACCTTCCCCGGTGGAGTTGTGCATGGGGTGTGTCTGGAACATTTTGTCACCAGCCGAGTCCAAAATTCAGCGATTCCCCATCTCAGCCCAGAAAGCAGGTAGAACAAGTTTTGTGGTGCCTTTCAGCTGCCTACCGGGGTAGTGTAAAAACTACCAACAGAACTCGTTTCTGGCACCTTCCCCGGTGGAGTTGTGCATGGGGTGTGTTTGGAACATTTTGTCACCAGCCGAGTCGAAAATTCAGCGATTCCCCATCTCAGCCCAGAAAGCAGGTACAACAAGTTTTGTGGTGCCTTTCTCTTGCCTACCGGGGTAGTGTAAAAACTACCAACGGAACTCGATTCTGGCACCTTCCCCGGTGGAGTTGTGCATGGGGTGTGTTTGGAACATTTTGTCACCAGCCGAGTCCAAAATTCAGCGATTCCCCATCTCAGCCCAGAAAGCAGGTAGAACAAGTTTTGTGGTGCCTTTCAGCTGCCTACCGGGGTAGTGTAAAAACTACCAACAGAACTCGTTTCTGGCACCTTCCCCGGTGGAGTTGTGCATGGGGTGTGTTTGGAACATTTTGTCACCAGCCGAGTCCAAAATTCAGCGATTCCCCATCTCAGCCCAGAAAGCAGGTACAACAAGTTTTGTGGTGCCTTTCAGCTGCCTACCGGGGTAGTGTAAAAACTACCAACAGAACTCCTTTCTGGCACCTTCCCCGGTGGAGTTGTGCATGGGGTGTGTTTGGAACATTTTGTCACCAGCCGAGTCCAAAATTCAGCGATTCCCCATCTCAGCCCAGAAAGCAGGTAGAACAAGTTTTGTGGTGCCTTTCTCTTGCCTACCGGGGTAGTGTAAAAACTACCAACGGAACTCGATTCTGGCACCTTCCCCGGTGGAGTTGTGCATGGGGTGTGTTTGGAACATTTTGTCACCAGCCGAGTCCAAAATTCAGCGATTCCCCATCTCAGCCCAGAAAGCAGGTAGAACAAGTTTTGTGGTGCCTTTCAGCTGCCTACCGGGGTAGTGTAAAAACTACCAACAGAACTCGTTTCTGGCACCTTCCCCGGTGGAGTTGTGCATGGGGTGTGTTTGGAACATTTTGTCACCAGCCGAGTCCAAAATTCAGCGATTCCCCATCTCAGCCCAGAAAGCAGGTAGAACAAGTTTTGTGGTGCCTTTCAGCTGCCTACCGGGGTAGTGTAAAAACTACCAACAGAACTCGTTTCTGGCACCTTCCCCGGTGGAGTTGTGCATGGGGTGTGTTTGGAACATTTTGTCACCAGCCGAGTCCAAAATTCAGCGATTCCCCATCTCAGCCCAGAAAGCAGGTAGAACAAGTTTTGTGGTGCCTTTCTCTTGCCTACCGGGGTAGTGTAAAAACTACCAACGGAACTCGATTCTGGCACCTTCCCCGGTGGAGTTGTGCATGGGGTGTGTTTGGAACATTTTGTCACCAGCCGAGTCCAAAATTCAGCGATTCCCCATCTCAGCCCAGAAAGCAGGTAGAACAAGTTTTGTGGTGCCTTTCAGCTGCCTACCGGGGTAGTGTAAAAACTACCAACAGAACTCGTTTCTGGCACCTTCCCCGGTGGAGTTGTGCATGGGGTGTGTTTGGAACATTTTGTCACCAGCCGAGTCCAAAATTCAGCGATTCCCCATCTCAGCCCAGAAAGCAGGTAGAACAAGTTTTGTGGTGCCTTTCAGCTGCCTACCGGGGTAGTGTAAAAACTACCAACAGAACTCGTTTCTGGCACCTTCCCCGGTGGAGTTGTGCATGGGGTGTGTTTGGAACATTTTGTCACCAGCCGAGTCCAAAATTCAGCGATTCCCCATCTCAGCCCAGAAAGCAGGTAGAACAAGTTTTGTGGTGCCTTTCAGCTGCCTACCGGGGTAGTGTAAAAACTACCAATAGAACTCCTTTCTGGCACCTTCCCCGGTGGAGTTGTGCATGGGGTGTGTTTGGAACATTTTGTCACCAGCCGAGTCCAAAATTCAGCGATTCCCCATCTCAGCCCAGAAAGCAGGTAGAACAAGTTTTGTGGTGCCTTTCAGCTGCCTACCGGGGTAGTGTAAAAACTACCAACAGAACTCGTTTCTGGCACCTTCCCCGGTGGAGGTGTGCATGGGGTGTGTTTGGAACATTTTGTCACCAGCCGAGTCCAAAATTCAGCGATTCCCCATCTCAGCCCAGAAAGCAGGTAGAACAAGTTTTGTGGTGCCTTTCAGCTGCCTACCGGGGTAGTGTAAAAACTACCAACAGAACTCGTTTCTGGCACCTTCCCCGGTGGAGTTGTGCATGGGGTGTGTTTGGAACATTTTGTCACCAGCCGAGTCCAAAATTCAGCGATTCCCCATCTCAGCCCAGAAAGCAGGTAGAACAAGTTTTGTGGTGCCTTTCTCTTGCCTACCGGGGTAGTGTAAAAACTACCAACGGAACTCGATTCTGGCACCTTCCCCGGTGGAGTTGTGCATGGGGTGTGTTTGGAACATTTTGTCACCAGCCGAGTCCAAAATTCAGCGATTCCCCATCTCAGCCCAGAAAGCAGGTAGAACAAGTTTTGTGGTGCCTTTCAGCTGCCTACCGGGGTAGTGTAAAAACTACCAACAGAACTCGTTTCTGGCACCTTCCCCGGTGGAGTTGTGCATGGGGTGTGTTTGGAACATTTTGTCACCAGCCGAGTCCAAAATTCAGCGATTCCCCATCTCAGCCCAGAAAGCAGGTAGAACAAGTTTTGTGGTGCCTTTCAGCTGCCTACCGGGGTAGTGTAAAAACTACCAACAGAACTCGTTTCTGGCACCTTCCCCGGTGGAGTTGTGCATGGGGTGTGTTTGGAACATTTTGTCACCAGCCGAGTCCAAAATTCAGCGATTCCCCATCTCAGCCCAGAAAGCAGGTAGAACAAGTTTTGTGGTGCCTTTCAGCTGCCTACCGGGGTAGTGTAAAAACTACCAATAGAACTCCTTTCTGGCACCTTCCCCGGTGGAGTTGTGCATGGGGTGTGTTTGGAACATTTTGTCACCAGCCGAGTCCAAAATTCAGCGATTCCCCATCTCAGCCCAGAAAGCAGGTAGAACAAGTTTTGTGGTGCCTTTCAGCTGCCTACCGGGGTAGTGTAAAAACTACCAACAGAACTCGTTTCTGGCACCTTCCCCGGTGGAGTTGTGCATGGGGTGTGTTTGGAACATTTTGTCACCAGCCGAGTCCAAAATTCAGCGATTCCCCATCTCAGCCCAGAAAGCAGGTAGAACAAGTTTTGTGGTGCCTTTCAGCTGCCTACCGGGGTAGTGTAAAAACTACCAACAGAACTCGTTTCTGGCACCTTCCCCGGTGGAGTTGTGCATGGGGTGTGTTTGGAACATTTTGTCACCAGCCGAGTCCAAAATTCAGCGATTCCCCATCTCAGCCCAGAAAGCAGGTAGAACAAGTTTTGTGGTGCCTTTCAGCTGCCTACCGGGGTAGTGTAAAAACTACCAACAGAACTCGTTTCTGGCACCTTCCCCGGTGGAGTTGTGCATGGGGTGTGTTTGGAACATTTTGTCACCAGCCGAGTCCAAAATTCAGCGATTCCCCATCTCAGCCCAGAAAGCAGGTAGAACAAGTTTTGTGGTGCCTTTCAGCTGCCTACCGGGGTAGTGTAAAAACTACCAACAGAACTCGTTTCTGGCACCTTCCCCGGTGGAGTTGTGCATGGGGTGTGTTTGGAACATTTTGTCACCAGCCGAGTCCAAAATTCAGCGATTCCCCATCTCAGCCCAGAAAGCAGGTAGAACAAGTTTTGTGGTGCCTTTCAGCTGCCTACCGGGGTAGTGTAAAAACTACCAACAGAACTCGTTTCTGGCACCTTCCCCGGTGGAGTTGTGCATGGGGTGTGTTTGGAACATTTTGTCACCAGCCGAGTCGAAAATTCAGCGATTCCCCATCTCAGCCCAGAAAGCAGGTAGAACAAGTTTTGTGGTGCCTTTCTCTTGCCTACCGGGGTAGTGTAAAAACTACCAACGGAACTCGATTCTGGCACCTTCCCCGGTGGAGTTGTGCATGGGGTGTGTTTGGAACATTTTGTCAGCAGCCGAGTCCAAAATTCAGCGATTCCCCATCTCAGCCCAGAAAGCAGGTAGAACAAGTTTTGTGGTGCCTTTCAGCTGCCTACCGGGGTAGTGTAAAAACTACCAACGGAACTCGATTCTGGCACCTTCCCCGGTGGAGTTGTGCATGGGGTGTGTTTGGAACATTTTGTCACCAGCCGAGTCCAAAATTCAGCGATTCCCCATCTCAGCCCAGAAAGCAGGTAGAACAAGTTTTGTGGTGCCTTTCAGCTGCCTACCGGGGTAGTGTAAAAACTACCAACAGAACTCGTTTCTGGCACCTTCCCCGGTGGAGTTGTGCATGGGGTGTGTTTGGAACATTTTGTCACCAGCCGAGTCCAAAATTCAGCGATTCCCCATCTCAGCCCAGAAAGCAGGTAGAACAAGTTTTGTGGTGCCTTTCTCTTGCCTACCGGGGTAGTGTAAAAACTACCAACGGAACTCGATTCTGGCACCTTCCCCGGTGGAGTTGTGCATGGGGTGTGTTTGGAACATTTTGTCACCAGCCGAGTCCAAAATTCAGCGATTCCCCATCTCAGCCCAGAAAGCAGGTAGAACAAGTTTTGTGGTGCCTTTCAGCTGCCTACCGGGGTAGTGTAAAAACTACCAATAGAACTCCTTTCTGGCACCTTCCCCGGTGGAGTTGTGCATGGGGTGTGTTTGGAACATTTTGTCACCAGCCGAGTCGAAAATTCAGCGATTCCCCATCTCAGCCCAGAAAGCAGGTAGAACAAGTTTTGTGGTGCCTTTCAGCTGCCTACCGGGGTTGTGTAAAAACTACCAACAGAACTCGTTTCTGGCACCTTCCCCGGTGGAGTTGTGCATGGGGTGTTTTTGGAACATTTTGTCACCAGCCGAGTCCAAAATTCAGCGATTCCCCATCTCAGCCCAGAAAGCAGGTAGAACAAGTTTTGTGGTGCCTTTCAGCTGCCTACCGGGGTAGTGTAAAAACTACCAACAGAACTCGTTTCTGGCACCTTCCCCGGTGGAGTTGTGCATGGGGTGTGTTTGGAACATTTTGTCACCAGCCGAGTCGAAAATTCAGCGATTCCCCATCTCAGCCCAGAAAGCAGGTAGAACAAGTTTTGTGGTGCCTTTCAGCTGCCTACCGGGGTAGTGTAAAAACTACCAACAGAACTCGTTTCTGGCACCTTCCCCGGTGGAGTTGTGCATGGGGTGTGTTTGGAACATTTTGTCACCAGCCGAGTCGAAAATTCAGCGATTCCCCATCTCAGCCCAGAAAGCAGGTAGAACAAGTTTTGTGGTGCCTTTCTCTTGCCTACCGGGGTAGTGTAAAAACTACCAACAGAACTCGTTTCTGGCACCTTCCCCGGTGGAGTTGTGCATGGGGTGTGTTTGGAACATTTTGTCACCAGCCGAGTCCAAAATTCAGCGATTCCCCATCTCAGCCCAGAAAGCAGGTAGAACAAGTTTTGTGGTGCCTTTCAGCTGCCTACCGGGGTAGTGTAAAAACTACCAACAGAACTCGTTTCTGGCACCTTCCCCGGTGGAGTTGTGCATGGGGTGTGTTTGGAACATTTTGTCACCAGCCGAGTCCAAAATTCAGCGATTCCCCATCTCAGCCCAGAAAGCAGGTAGAACAAGTTTTGTGGTGCCTTTCAGCTGCCTACCGGGGTAGTGTAAAAACTACCAACAGAACTCGTTTCTGGCACCTTCCCCGGTGGAGTTGTGCATGGGGTGTGTTTGGAACATTTTGTCACCAGCCGAGTCCAAAATTCAGCGATTCCCCATCTCAGCCCAGAAAGCAGGTAGAACAAGTTTTGTGGTGCCTTTCAGCTGCCTACCGGGGTAGTGTAAAAACTACCAACAGAACTCGTTTCTGGCACCTTCCCCGGTGGAGTTGTGCATGGGGTGTGTTTGGAACATTTTGTCACCAGCCGAGTCGAAAATTCAGCGATTCCCCATCTCAGCCCAGAAAGCAGGTAGAACAAGTTTTGTGGTGCCTTTCAGCTGCCTACCGGGGTAGTGTAAAAACTACCAACAGAACTCGTTTCTGGCACCTTCCCCGGTGGAGTTGTGCATGGGGTGTGTTTGGAACATTTTGTCACCAGCCGAGTCCAAAATTCAGCGATTCCCCATCTCAGCCCAGAAAGCAGGTAGAACAAGTTTTGTGGTGCCTTTCAGCTGCCTACCGGGGTAGTGTAAAAACTACCAACAGAACTCCTTTCTGGCACCTTCCCCGGTGGAGTTGTGCATGGGGTGTGTTTGGAACATTTTGTCACCAGCCGAGTCCAAAATTCAGCGATTCCCCATCTCAGCCCAGAAAGCAGGTAGAACAAGTTTTGTGGTGCCTTTCAGCTGCCTACCGGGGTAGTGTAAAAACTACTAATAGAACTCCTTTCTGGCACCTTCCCCGGTGGAGTTGTGCATGGGGTGTGTTTGGAACATTTTGTCACCAGCCGAGTCGAAAATTCAGCGATTCCCCATCTCAGCCCAGAAAGCAGGTAGAACAAGTTTTGTGGTGCCTTTCTCTTGCCTACCGGGGTAGTGTAAAAACTACCAACAGAACTCGTTTCTGGCACCTTCCCCGGTGGAGTTGTGCATGGGGTGTGTTTGGAACATTTTGTCACCAGCCGAGTCCAAAATTCAGCGATTCCCCATCTCAGCCCAGAAAGCAGGTAGAACAAGTTTTGTGGTGCCTTTCAGCTGCCTACCGGGGTAGTGTAAAAACTACCAACAGAACTCGTTTCTGGCACCTTCCCCGGTGGAGTTGTGCATGGGGTGTGTTTGGAACATTTTGTCACCAGCCGAGTCCAAAATTCAGCGATTCCCCATCTCAGCCCAGAAAGCAGGTAGAACAAGTTTTGTGGTGCCTTTCAGCTGCCTACCGGGGTAGTGTAAAAACTACCAACAGAACTCGTTTCTGGCACCTTCCCCGGTGGAGTTGTGCATGGGGTGTGTTTGGAACATTTTGTCACCAGCCGAGTCGAAAATTCAGCGATTCCCCATCTCAGCCCAGAAAGCAGGTAGAACAAGTTTTGTGGTGCCTTTCTCTTGCCTACCGGGGTAGTGTAAAAACTACCAACGGAACTCGATTCTGGCACCTTCCCCGGTGGAGTTGTGCATGGGGTGTGTTTGGAACATTTTGTCACCAGCCGAGTCCAAAATTCAGCGATTCCCCATCTCAGCCCAGAAAGCAGGTACAACAAGTTTTGTGGTGCCTTTCTCTTGCCTACCGGGGTAGTGTAAAAACTACCAACGGAACTCGATTCTGGCACCTTCCCCGGTGGAGTTGTGCATGGGGTGTGTTTGGAACATTTTGTCACCAGCCGAGTCCAAAATTCAGCGATTCCCCATCTCAGCCCAGAAAGCAGGTAGAACAAGTTTTGTGGTGCCTTTCAGCTGCCTACCGGGGTAGTGTAAAAACTACTAATAGAACTCCTTTCTGGCACCTTCCCCGGTGGAGTTGTGCATGGGGTGTGTTTGGAACATTTTGTCACCAGCCGAGTCGAAAATTCAGCGATTCCCCATCTCAGCCCAGAAAGCAGGTAGAACAAGTTTTGTGGTGCCTTTCAGCTGCCTACTGGGGTTGTGTAAAAACTACCAACAGAACTCGTTTCTGGCACCTTCCCCGGTGGAGTTGTGCATGGGGTGTGTTTGGAACATTTTGTCACCAGCCGAGTCCAAAATTCAGCGATTCCCCATCTCAGCCCAGAAAGCAGGTAGAACAAGTTTTGTGGTGCCTTTCAGCTGCCTACCGGGGTAGTGTAAAAACTACCAACAGAACTCGTTTCTGGCACCTTCCCCGGTGGAGTTGTGCATGGGGTGTGTTTGGAACATTTTGTCACCAGCCGAGTCCAAAATTCAGCGATTCCCCATCTCAGCCCAGAAAGCAGGTAGAACAAGTTTTGTGGTGCCTTTCAGCTGCCTACCGGGGTAGTGTAAAAACTACCAACAGAACTCGTTTCTGGCACCTTCCCCGGTGGAGTTGTGCATGGGGTGTGTTTGGAACATTTTGTCACCAGCCGAGTCCAAAATTCAGCGATTCCCCATCTCAGCCCAGAAAGCAGGTAGAACAAGTTTTGTGGTGCCTTTCAGCTGCCTACCGGGGTAGTGTAAAAACTACCAACAGAACTCGTTTCTGGCACCTTCCCCGGTGGAGTTGTGCATGGGGTGTGTTTGGAACATTTTGTCACCAGCCGAGTCCAAAATTCAGCGATTCCCCATCTCAGCCCAGAAAGCAGGTAGAACAAGTTTTGTGGTGCCTTTCAGCTGCCTACCGGGGTAGTGTAAAAACTACCAACAGAACTCGTTTCTGGCACCTTCCCCGGTGGAGTTGTGCATGGGGTGTGTTTGGAACATTTTGTCACCAGCCGAGTCCAAAATTCAGCGATTCCCCATCTCAGCCCAGAAAGCAGGTAGAACAAGTTTTGTGGTGCCTTTCAGCTGCCTACCGGGGTAGTGTAAAAACTACCAACGGAACTCGATTCTGGCACCTTCCCCGGTGGAGTTGTGCATGGGGTGTGTTTGGAACATTTTGTCACCAGCCGAGTCCAAAATTCAGCGATTCCCCATCTCAGCCCAGAAAGCAGGTAGAACAAGTTTTGTGGTGCCTTTCAGCTGCCTACCGGGGTAGTGTAAAAACTACTAATAGAACTCCTTTCTGGCACCTTCCCCGGTGGAGTTGTGCATGGGGTGTGTTTGGAACATTTTGTCACCAGCCGGAGTCCAAAATTCAGCGATTCCCCATCTCAGCCCAGAAAGCAGGTACAACAAGTTTTGTGGTGCCTTTCAGCTGCCTACCGGGGTAGTGTAAAAACTACCAACAGAACTCGTTTCTGGCACCTTCCCCGGTGGAGTTGTGCATGGGGTGTGTTTGGAACATTTTGTCAGCAGCCGAGTCCAAAATTCAGCGATTCCCCATCTCAGCCCAGAAAGCAGGTACAACAAGTTTTGTGGTGCCTTTCAGCTGCCTACCGGGGTAGTGTAAAAACTACCAACAGAACTCGTTTCTGGCACCTTCCCCGGTGGAGTTGTGCATGGGGTGTGTTTGGAACATTTTGTCACCAGCCGAGTCCAAAATTCAGCGATTCCCCATCTCAGCCCAGAAAGCAGGTAGAACAAGTTTTGTGGTGCCTTTCAGCTGCCTACCGGGGTAGTGTAAAAACTACCAACAGAACTCCTTTCTGGCACCTTCCCCGGTGGAGTTGTGCATGGGGTGTGTTTGGAACATTTTGTCACCAGCCGAGTCCAAAATTCAGCGATTCCCCATCTCAGCCCAGAAAGCAGGTAGAACAAGTTTTGTGGTGCCTTTCAGCTGCCTACCGGGGTAGTGTAAAAACTACCAACAGAACTCGTTTCTGGCACCTTCCCCGGTGGAGTTGTGCATGGGGTGTGTTTGGAACATTTTGTTACCAGCCGAGTCCAAAATTCAGCCGTTCCCCATCTCAGCCCAGAAAGCAGGTAGAACAAGTTTTGTGGTGCCTTTCTCTTGCCTACCGGGGTAGTGTAAAAACTACCAACAGAACTCGTTTCTGGCACCTTCCCCGGTGGAGGTGTGCATGGGGTGTGTTTGGAACATTTTGTCACCAGCCGAGTCCAAAATTCAGCGATTCCCCATCTCAGCCCAGAAAGCAGGTAGAACAAGTTTTGTGGTGCCTTTCAGCTGCCTACCGGGGTAGTGTAAAAACTACCAACAGAACTCGTTTCTGGCACCTTCCCCGGTGGAGTTGTGCATGGGGTGTGTTTGGAACATTTTGTCACCAGCCGAGTCCAAAATTCAGCGATTCCCCATCTCAGCCCAGAAAGCAGGTAGAACAAGTTTTGTGGTGCCTTTCAGCTGCCTACCGGGGTAGTGTAAAAACTACCAACAGAACTCGTTTCTGGCACCTTCCCCGGTGGAGGTGTGCATGGGGTGTGTTTGGAACATTTTGTCACCAGCCGAGTCCAAAATTCAGCGATTCCCCATCTCAGCCCAGAAAGCAGGTACAACAAGTTTTGTGGTGCCTTTCAGCTGCCTACTGGGGTAGTGTAAAAACTACCAACAGAACTCGTTTCTGGCACCTTCCCCGGTGGAGGTGTGCATGGGGTGTGTTTGGAACATTTTGTCAGCAGCCGAGTCCAAAATTCAGCGATTCCCCATCTCAGCCCAGAAAGCAGGTACAACAAGTTTTGTGGTGCCTTTCAGCTGCCTACCGGGGTAGTGTAAAAACTACCAACAGAACTCGTTTCTGGCACCTTCCCCGGTGGAGTTGTGCATGGGGTGTGTTTGGAACATTTTGTCACCAGCCGAGTCCAAAATTCAGCGATTCCCCATCTCAGCCCAGAAAGCAGGTAGAACAAGTTTTGTGGTGCCTTTCAGCTGCCTACCGGGGTAGTGTAAAAACTACCAACAGAACTCGTTTCTGGCACCTTCCCCGGTGGAGGTGTGCATGGGGTGTGTTTGGAACATTTTGTCAGCAGCCGAGTCCAAAATTCAGCGATTCCCCATCTCAGCCCAGAAAGCAGGTACAACAAGTTTTGTGGTGCCTTTCAGCTGCCTACCGGGGTAGTGTAAAAACTACCAACAGAACTCGTTTCTGGCACCTTCCCCGGTGGAGGTGTGCATGGGGTGTGTTTGGAACATTTTGTTACCAGCCGAGTCCAAAATTCAGCCGTTCCCCATCTCAGCCCAGAAAGCAGGTAGAACAAGTTTTGTGGTGCCTTTCAGCTGCCTACCGGGGTAGTGTAAAAACTACCAACAGAACTCGTTTCTGGCACCTTCCCCGGTGGAGGTGTGCATGGGGTGTGTTTGGAACATTTTGTCACCAGCCGAGTCCAAAATTCAGCGATTCCCCATCTCAGCCCAGAAAGCAGGTAGAACAAGTTTTGTGGTGCCTTTCAGCTGCCTACCGGGGTAGTGTAAAAACTACCAACAGAACTCCTTTCTGGCACCTTCCCCGGTGGAGTTGTGCATGGGGTGTGTTTGGAACATTTTGTCACCAGCCGAATCCAAAAATCAGCGATTCCCCATCTCAGCCCAGAAAGCAGGTAGAACAAGTTTTGTGGTGCCTTTCAGCTGCCTACCGGGGTAGTGTAAAAACTACCAACAGAACTCGTTTCTGGCACCTTCCCCGGTGGAGTTGTGCATGGGGTGTGTTTGGAACATTTTGTCACCAGCCGAGTCCAAAATTCAGCGATTCCCCATCTCAGCCCAGAAAGCAGGTAGAACCGGTTTTATGGTGCCTTTCAGCTGCCTACCGGGGTAGTGTAAAAACTACCAACAGAACTCCTTTCTGGCACCTTCCCCGGTGGAGGTGTGCATGGGGTGTGTTTGGAACATTTTGTCACCAGCCGAGTCCAAAATTCAGCGATTCCCCATCTCAGCCCAGAAAGCAGGTAGAACAAGTTTTGTGGTGCCTTTCAGCTGCCTACCGGGGTAGTGTAAAAACTACCAACAGAACTCGTTTCTGGCACCTTCCCCGGTGGAGGTGTGCATGGGGTGTGTTTGGAACATTTTGTCAGCAGCCGAGTCCAAAATTCAGCGATTCCCCATCTCAGCCCAGAAAGCAGGTAGAACAAGTTTTGTGGTGCCTTTCAGCTGCCTACCGGGGTAGTGTAAAAACTACCAACAGAAATCGTTTCTGGCACCTTCCCCGGTGGAGTTGTGCATGGGGTGTGTTTGGAACATTTTGTCACCAGCCGAGTCCAAAATTCAGCGATTCCCCATCTCAGCCCAGAAAGCAGGTACAACAAGTTTTGTGGTGCCTTTCAGCTGCCTACCGGGGTAGTGTAAAAACTACCAACAGAACTCGTTTCTGGCACCTTCCCCGGTGGAGTTGTGCATGGGGTGTGTTTGGAACATTTTGTCACCAGCCGAGTCCAAAATTCAGCGATTCCCCATCTCAGCCCAGAAAGCAGGTAGAACAAGTTTTGTGGTGCCTTTCAGCTGCCTACCGGGGTAGTGTAAAAACTACCAACAGAACTCGTTTCTGGCACCTTCCCCGGTGGAGGTGTGCATGGGGTGTGTTTGGAACATTTTGTCACCAGCCGAGTCCAAAATTCAGCGATTCCCCATCTCAGCCCAGAAAGCAGGTACAACAAGTTTTGTGGTGCCTTTCAGCTGCCTACCGGGGTAGTGTAAAAACTACCAACAGAACTCGTTTCTGGCACCTTCCCCGGTGGAGGTGTGCATGGGGTGTGTTTGGAACATTTTGTCAGCAGCCGAGTCCAAAATTCAGCGATTCCCCATCTCAGCCCAGAAAGCAGGTACAACAAGTTTTGTGGTGCCTTTCAGCTGCCTACCGGGGTAGTGTAAAAACTACCAACAGAACTCGTTTCTGGCACCTTCCCCGGTGGAGTTGTGCATGGGGTGTGTTTGGAACATTTTGTCACCAGCCGAGTCCAAAATTCAGCGATTCCCCATCTCAGCCCAGAAAGCAGGTAGAACAAGTTTTGTGGTGCCTTTCAGCTGCCTACCGGGGTAGTGTAAAAACTACCAACAGAACTCCTTTCTGGCACCTTCCCCGGTGGAGTTGTGCATGGGGTGTGTTTGGAACATTTTGTCACCAGCCGAGTCCAAAATTCAGCGATTCCCCATCTCAGCCCAGAAAGCAGGTAGAACAAGTTTTGTGGTGCCTTTCAGCTGCCTACCGGGGTAGTGTAAAAACTACCAACAGAACTCGTTTCTGGCACCTTCCCCGGTGGAGTTGTGCATGGGGTGTGTTTGGAACATTTTGTTACCAGCCGAGTCCAAAATTCAGCCGTTCCCCATCTCAGCCCAGAAAGCAGGTAGAACAAGTTTTGTGGTGCCTTTCTCTTGCCTACCGGGGTAGTGTAAAAACTACCAACAGAACTCGTTTCTGGCACCTTCCCCGGTGGAGGTGTGCATGGGGTGTGTTTGGAACATTTTGTCACCAGCCGAGTCCAAAATTCAGCGATTCCCCATCTCAGCCCAGAAAGCAGGTAGAACAAGTTTTGTGGTGCCTTTCAGCTGCCTACCGGGGTAGTGTAAAAACTACCAACAGAACTCCTTTCTGGCACCTTCCCCGGTGGAGTTGTGCATGGGGTGTGTTTGGAACATTTTGTCACCAGCCGAGTCCAAAATTCAGCGATTCCCCATCTCAGCCCAGAAAGCAGGTAGAACAAGTTTTGTGGTGCCTTTCAGCTGCCTACCGGGGTAGTGTAAAAACTACCAACAGAACTCGTTTCTGGCACCTTCCCCGGTGGAGGTGTGCATGGGGTGTGTTTGGAACATTTTGTCACCAGCCGAGTCCAAAATTCAGCGATTCCCCATCTCAGCCCAGAAAGCAGGTACAACAAGTTTTGTGGTGCCTTTCAGCTGCCTACTGGGGTAGTGTAAAAACTACCAACAGAACTCGTTTCTGGCACCTTCCCCGGTGGAGGTGTGCATGGGGTGTGTTTGGAACATTTTGTCACCAGCCGAGTCCAAAATTCAGCGATTCCCCATCTCAGCCCAGAAAGCAGGTAGAACAAGTTTTGTGGTGCCTTTCAGCTGCCTACCGGGGTAGTGTAAAAACTACCAACAGAACTCGTTTCTGGCACCTTCCCCGGTGGAGTTGTGCATGGGGTGTGTTTGGAACATTTTGTCACCAGCCGAGTCGAAAATTCAGCGATTCCCCATCTCAGCCCAGAAAGCAGGTAGAACAAGTTTTGTGGTGCCTTTCAGCTGCCTACCGGGGTAGTGTAAAAACTACCAACAGAACTCGTTTCTGGCACCTTCCCCGGTGGAGGTGTGCATGGGGTGTGTTTGGAACATTTTGTCACCAGCCGAGTCCAAAATTCAGCGATTCCCCATCTCAGCCCAGAAAGCAGGTACAACAAGTTTTGTGGTGCCTTTCAGCTGCCTACCGGGGTAGTGTAAAAACTACCAACAGAACTCGTTTCTGGCACCTTCCCCGGTGGAGGTGTGCATGGGGTGTGTTTGGAACATTTTGTTACCAGCCGAGTCCAAAATTCAGCCGTTCCCCATCTCAGCCCAGAAAGCAGGTAGAACAAGTTTTGTGGTGCCTTTCAGCTGCCTACCGGGGTAGTGTAAAAACTACCAACAGAAATCGTTTCTGGCACCTTCCCCGGTGGAGGTGTGCATGGGGTGTGTTTGGAACATTTTGTCACCAGCCGAGTCCAAAATTCAGCGATTCCCCATCTCAGCCCAGAAAGCAGGTAGAACAAGTTTTGTGGTGCCTTTCAGCTGCCTACCGGGGTAGTGTAAAAACTACCAACAGAACTCCTTTCTGGCACCTTCCCCGGTGGAGTTGTGCATGGGGTGTGTTTGGAACATTTTGTCACCAGCCGAATCCAAAAATCAGCGATTCCCCATCTCAGCCCAGAAAGCAGGTAGAACAAGTTTTGTGGTGCCTTTCAGCTGCCTACCGGGGTAGTGTAAAAACTACCAACAGAACTCGTTTCTGGCACCTTCCCCGGTGGAGTTGTGCATGGGGTGTGTTTGGAACATTTTGTCACCAGCCGAGTCCAAAATTCAGCGATTCCCCATCTCAGCCCAGAAAGCAGGTAGAACCGGTTTTATGGTGCCTTTCAGCTGCCTACCGGGGTAGTGTAAAAACTACCAACAGAACTCCTTTCTGGCACCTTCCCCGGTGGAGGTGTGCATGGGGTGTGTTTGGAACATTTTGTCACCAGCCGAGTCCAAAATTCAGCGATTCCCCATCTCAGCCCAGAAAGCAGGTAGAACAAGTTTTGTGGTGCCTTTCAGCTGCCTACCGGGGTAGTGTAAAAACTACCAACAGAAATCGTTTCTGGCACCTTCCCCGGTGGAGTTGTGCATGGGGTGTGTTTGGAACATTTTGTCACCAGCCGAGTCCAAAATTCAGCGATTCCCCATCTCAGCCCAGAAAGCAGGTACAACAAGTTTTGTGGTGCCTTTCAGCTGCCTACCGGGGTAGTGTAAAAACTACCAACAGAACTCGTTTCTGGCACCTTCCCCGGTGGAGGTGTGCATGGGGTGTGTTTGGAACATTTTGTCACCAGCCGAGTCCAAAATTCAGCGATTCCCCATCTCAGCCCAGAAAGCAGGTAGAACAAGTTTTGTGGTGCCTTTCAGCTGCCTACCGGGGTAGTGTAAAAACTACCAACAGAACTCCTTTCTGGCACCTTCCCCGGTGGAGTTGTGCATGGGGTGTGTTTGGAACATTTTGTTACCAGCCGAGTCCAAAATTCAGCGATTCCCCATCTCAGCCCAGAAAGCAGGTACAACAAGTTTTGTGGTGCCTTTCAGCTGCCTACCGGGGTAGTGTAAAAACTACCAACAGAACTATTTTCTGGCACCTTCCCCGGTGGAGTTGTGCATGGGGTGTGTTTGGAACATTTTGTCACCAGCCGAGTCCAAAATTCAGCGATTCCCCATCTCAGCCCAGAAAGCAGGTAGAACCGGTTTTGTGGTGCCTTTCTCTTGCCTACCGGGGTAGTGTAAAAACTACCAACAGAACTCGTTTCTGGCACCTTCCCCGGTGGAGGTGTGCATGGGGTGTGTTTCGAACATTTTGTCAGCAGCCGAGTCCAAAATTCAGCGATTCCCCATCTCAGCCCAGAAAGCAGGTAGAACAAGTTTTGTGGTGCCTTTCAGCTGCCTACCGGGGTAGTGTAAAAACTACCAACAGAACTCGTTTCTGGCACCTTCCCCGGTGGAGGTGTGCATGGGGTGTGTTTGGAACATTTTGTCACCAGCCGAGTCCAAAATTCAGCGATTCCCCATCTCAGCCCAGAAAGCAGGTAGAACCGGTTTTATGGTGCCTTTCAGCTGCCTACCGGGGTAGTGTAAAAACTACCAACAGAACTCCTTTCTGGCACCTTCCCCGGTGGAGGTGTGCATGGGGTGTGTTTGGAACATTTTGTCACCAGCCGAGTCCAAAATTCAGCGATTCCCCATCTCAGCCCAGAAAGCAGGTAGAACAAGTTTTGTGGTGCCTTTCAGCTGCCTACCGGGGTAGTGTAAAAACTACCAACACAACTCGTTTCTGGCACCTTCCCCGGTGGAGGTGTGCATGGGGTGTGTTTGGAACATTTTGTCAGCAGCCGAGTCCAAAATTCAGCGATTCCCCATCTCAGCCCAGAAAGCAGGTACAACAAGTTTTGTGGTGCCTTTCAGCTGCCTACCGGGGTAGTGTAAAAACTACCAACAGAACTCGTTTCTGGCACCTTCCCCGGTGGAGGTGTGCATGGGGTGTGTTTGGAACATTTTGTTACCAGCCGAGTCCAAAATTCAGCCGTTCCCCATCTCAGCCCAGAAAGCAGGTAGAACAAGTTTTGTGGTGCCTTTCAGCTGCCTACCGGGGTAGTGTAAAAACTACCAACAGAACTCGTTTCTGGCACCTTCCCCGGTGGAGGTGTGCATGGGGTGTGTTTGGAACATTTTGTCACCAGCCGAGTCCAAAATTCAGCGATTCCCCATCTCAGCCCAGAAAGCAGGTAGAACAAGTTTTGTGGTGCCTTTCAGCTGCCTACCGGGGTAGTGTAAAAACTACCAACAGAACTCCTTTCTGGCACCTTCCCCGGTGGAGTTGTGCATGGGGTGTGTTTGGAACATTTTGTCACCAGCCGAATCCAAAAATCAGCGATTCCCCATCTCAGCCCAGAAAGCAGGTAGAACAAGTTTTGTGGTGCCTTTCAGCTGCCTACCGGGGTAGTGTAAAAACTACCAACAGAACTCGTTTCTGGCACCTTCCCCGGTGGAGTTGTGCATGGGGTGTGTTTGGAACATTTTGTCACCAGCCGAGTCCAAAATTCAGCGATTCCCCATCTCAGCCCAGAAAGCAGGTAGAACCGGTTTTATGGTGCCTTTCAGCTGCCTACCGGGGTAGTGTAAAAACTACCAACAGAACTCCTTTCTGGCACCTTCCCCGGTGGAGGTGTGCATGGGGTGTGTTTGGAACATTTTGTCACCAGCCGAGTCCAAAATTCAGCGATTCCCCATCTCAGCCCAGAAAGCAGGTAGAACAAGTTTTGTGGTGCCTTTCAGCTGCCTACCGGGGTAGTGTAAAAACTACCAACAGAACTCGTTTCTGGCACCTTCCCCGGTGGAGGTGTGCATGGGGTGTGTTTGGAACATTTTGTCAGCAGCCGAGTCCAAAATTCAGCGATTCCCCATCTCAGCCCAGAAAGCAGGTAGAACAAGTTTTGTGGTGCCTTTCAGCTGCCTACCGGGGTAGTGTAAAAACTACCAACAGAAATCGTTTCTGGCACCTTCCCCGGTGGAGTTGTGCATGGGGTGTGTTTGGAACATTTTGTCACCAGCCGAGTCCAAAATTCAGCGATTCCCCATCTCAGCCCAGAAAGCAGGTACAAACAAGTTTTGTGGTGCCTTTCAGCTGCCTACCGGGGTAGTGTAAAAACTACCAACAGAACTCCTTTCTGGCACCTTCCCCGGTGGAGGTGTGCATGGGGTGTGTTTGGAACATTTTGTCACCAGCCGAGTCCAAAATTCAGCGATTCCCCATCTCAGCCCAGAAAGCAGGTAGAACAAGTTTTGTGGTGCCTTTCAGCTGCCTACCGGGGTAGTGTAAAAACTACCAACAGAACTCCTTTCTGGCACCTTCCCCGGTGGAGTTGTGCATGGGGTGTGTTTGGAACATTTTGTTACCAGCCGAGTCCAAAATTCAGCGATTCCCCATCTCAGCCCAGAAAGCAGGTACAACAAGTTTTGTGGTGCCTTTCAGCTGCCTACCGGGGTAGTGTAAAAACTACCAACAGAACTCGTTTCTGGCACCTTCCCCGGTGGAGGTGTGCATGGGGTGTGTTTGGAACATTTTGTCACCAGCCGAGTCGAAAATTCAGCGATTCCCCATCTCAGCCCAGAAAGCAGGTAGAACTGGTTTTATGGTGCCTTTCAGCTGCCTACCGGGGTAGTGTAAAAACTACCAACAGAACTCCTTTCTGGCACCTTCCCCGGTGGAGGTGTGCATGGGGTGTGTTTGGAACATTTTGTCACCAGCCGAGTCCAAAATTCAGCGATTCCCCATCTCAGCCCAGAAAGCAGGTAGAACAAGTTTTGTGGTGCCTTTCAGCTGCCTACCGGGGTAGTGTAAAAACTACCAACAGAACTCGTTTCTGGCACCTTCCCCGGTGGAGGTGTGCATGGGGTGTGTTTGGAACATTTTGTCAGCAGCCGAGTCCAAAATTCAGCGATTCCCCATCTCAGCCCAGAAAGCAGGTAGAACAAGTTTTGTGGTGCCTTTCAGCTGCCTACCGGGGTAGTGTAAAAACTACCAACAGAAATCGTTTCTGGCACCTTCCCCGGTGGAGGTGTGCATGGGGTGTGTTTGGAACATTTTGTCACCAGCCGAGTCCAAAATTCAGCGATTCCCCATCTCAGCCCAGAAAGCAGGTAGAACAAGTTTTGTGGTGCCTTTCTCTTGCCTACCGGGGTAGTGTAAAAACTACTAATAGAACTCCTTTCTGGCACCTTCCCCGGTGGAGTTGTGCATGGGGTGTGTTTGGAACATTTTGTCACCAGCCGAGTCCAAAATTCAGCGATTCCCCATCTCAGCCCAGAAAGCAGGTAGAACAAGTTTTGTGGTGCCTTTCTCTTGCCTACCGGGGTAGTGTAAAAACTACCAACAGAACTCCTTTCTGGCACCTTCCCCGGTGGAGTTGTGCATGGGGTGTGTTTGGAACATTTTGTTACCAGCCGAGTCCAAAATTCAGCGATTCCCCATCTCAGCCCAGAAAGCAGGTACAACAAGTTTTGTGGTGCCTTTCAGCTGCCTACCGGGGTAGTGTAAAAACTACCAACAGAACTCGTTTCTGGCACCTTCCCCGGTGGAGTTGTGCATGGGGTGTGTTTGGAACATTTTGTCACCAGCCGAGTCGAAAATTCAGCGATTCCCCATCTCAGCCCAGAAAGCAGGTAGAACAAGTTTTGTGGTGCCTTTCAGCTGCCTACCGGGGTAGTGTAAAAACTACCAACAGAACTCCTTTCTGGCACCTTCCCCGGTGGAGGTGTGCATGGGGTGTGTTTGGAACATTTTGTCACCAGCCGAGTCCAAAATTCAGCAATTCCCCATCTCAGCCCAGAAAGCAGGTAGAACAAGTTTTGTGGTGCCTTTCAGCTGCCTACCGGGGTAGTGTAAAAACTACCAACAGAACTCGTTTCTGGCACCTTCCCCGGTGGAGTTGTGCATGGGGTGTGTTTGGAACATTTTGTTACCAGCCGAGTCCAAAATTCAGCCGTTCCCCATCTCAGCCCAGAAAGCAGGTAGAACAAGTTTTGTGGTGCCTTTCTCTTGCCTACCGGGGTAGTGTAAAAACTACCAACAGAACTCGTTTCTGGCACCTTCCCCGGTGGAGGTGTGCATGGGGTGTGTTTGGAACATTTTGTCACCAGCCGAGTCCAAAATTCAGCGATTCCCCATCTCAGCCCAGAAAGCAGGTAGAACAAGTTTTGTGGTGCCTTTCAGCTGCCTACCGGGGTAGTGTAAAAACTACCAACAGAACTCGTTTCTGGCACCTTCCCCGGTGGAGTTGTGCATGGGGTGTGTTTGGAACATTTTGTCACCAGCCGAGTCCAAAATTCAGCGATTCCCCATCTCAGCCCAGAAAGCAGGTAGAACAAGTTTTGTGGTGCCTTTCAGCTGCCTACCGGGGTAGTGTAAAAACTACCAACAGAACTCGTTTCTGGCACCTTCCCCGGTGGAGGTGTGCATGGGGTGTGTTTGGAACATTTTGTCACCAGCCGAGTCCAAAATTCAGCGATTCCCCATCTCAGCCCAGAAAGCAGGTACAACAAGTTTTGTGGTGCCTTTCAGCTGCCTACCGGGGTAGTGTAAAAACTACCAACAGAACTCGTTTCTGGCACCTTCCCCGGTGGAGTTGTGCATGGGGTGTGTTTGGAACATTTTGTCAGCAGCCGAGTCCAAAATTCAGCGATTCCCCATCTCAGCCCAGAAAGCAGGTACAACAAGTTTTGTGGTGCCTTTCAGCTGCCTACCGGGGTAGTGTAAAAACTACCAACAGAACTCGTTTCTGGCACCTTCCCCGGTGGAGTTGTGCATGGGGTGTGTTTGGAACATTTTGTCACCAGCCGAGTCCAAAATTCAGCGATTCCCCATCTCAGCCCAGAAAGCAGGTAGAACAAGTTTTGTGGTGCCTTTCAGCTGCCTACCGGGGTAGTGTAAAAACTACCAACAGAACTCCTTTCTGGCACCTTCCCCGGTGGAGTTGTGCATGGGGTGTGTTTGGAACATTTTGTCACCAGCCGAGTCCAAAATTCAGCGATTCCCCATCTCAGCCCAGAAAGCAGGTAGAACAAGTTTTGTGGTGCCTTTCAGCTGCCTACCGGGGTAGTGTAAAAACTACCAACAGAACTCGTTTCTGGCACCTTCCCCGGTGGAGTTGTGCATGGGGTGTGTTTGGAACATTTTGTTACCAGCCGAGTCCAAAATTCAGCCGTTCCCCATCTCAGCCCAGAAAGCAGGTAGAACAAGTTTTGTGGTGCCTTTCTCTTGCCTACCGGGGTAGTGTAAAAACTACCAACAGAACTCGTTTCTGGCACCTTCCCCGGTGGAGGTGTGCATGGGGTGTGTTTGGAACATTTTGTCACCAGCCGAGTCCAAAATTCAGCGATTCCCCATCTCAGCCCAGAAAGCAGGTAGAACAAGTTTTGTGGTGCCTTTCAGCTGCCTACCGGGGTAGTGTAAAAACTACCAACAGAACTCCTTTCTGGCACCTTCCCCGGTGGAGTTGTGCATGGGGTGTGTTTGGAACATTTTGTCACCAGCCGAGTCCAAAATTCAGCGATTCCCCATCTCAGCCCAGAAAGCAGGTAGAACAAGTTTTGTGGTGCCTTTCAGCTGCCTACCGGGGTAGTGTAAAAACTACCAACAGAACTCGTTTCTGGCACCTTCCCCGGTGGAGGTGTGCATGGGGTGTGTTTGGAACATTTTGTCAGCAGCCGAGTCCAAAATTCAGCGATTCCCCATCTCAGCCCAGAAAGCAGGTACAACAAGTTTTGTGGTGCCTTTCAGCTGCCTACCGGGGTAGTGTAAAAACTACCAACAGAACTCGTTTCTGGCACCTTCCCCGGTGGAGGTGTGCATGGGGTGTGTTTGGAACATTTTGTTACCAGCCGAGTCCAAAATTCAGCCGTTCCCCATCTCAGCCCAGAAAGCAGGTAGAACAAGTTTTGTGGTGCCTTTCAGCTGCCTACCGGGGTAGTGTAAAAACTACCAACAGAACTCGTTTCTGGCACCTTCCCCGGTGGAGGTGTGCATGGGGTGTGTTTGGAACATTTTGTCACCAGCCGAGTCCAAAATTCAGCGATTCCCCATCTCAGCCCAGAAAGCAGGTAGAACAAGTTTTGTGGTGCCTTTCAGCTGCCTACCGGGGTAGTGTAAAAACTACCAACAGAACTCCTTTCTGGCACCTTCCCCGGTGGAGTTGTGCATGGGGTGTGTTTGGAACATTTTGTCACCAGCCGAATCCAAAAATCAGCGATTCCCCATCTCAGCCCAGAAAGCAGGTAGAACAAGTTTTGTGGTGCCTTTCAGCTGCCTACCGGGGTAGTGTAAAAACTACCAACAGAACTCGTTTCTGGCACCTTCCCCGGTGGAGTTGTGCATGGGGTGTGTTTGGAACATTTTGTCACCAGCCGAGTCCAAAATTCAGCGATTCCCCATCTCAGCCCAGAAAGCAGGTAGAACCGGTTTTATGGTGCCTTTCAGCTGCCTACCGGGGTAGTGTAAAAACTACCAACAGAACTCCTTTCTGGCACCTTCCCCGGTGGAGGTGTGCATGGGGTGTGTTTGGAACATTTTGTCACCAGCCGAGTCCAAAATTCAGCGATTCCCCATCTCAGCCCAGAAAGCAGGTAGAACAAGTTTTGTGGTGCCTTTCAGCTGCCTACCGGGGTAGTGTAAAAACTACCAACAGAACTCGTTTCTGGCACCTTCCCCGGTGGAGGTGTGCATGGGGTGTGTTTGGAACATTTTGTCAGCAGCCGAGTCCAAAATTCAGCGATTCCCCATCTCAGCCCAGAAAGCAGGTAGAACAAGTTTTGTGGTGCCTTTCAGCTGCCTACCGGGGTAGTGTAAAAACTACCAACAGAACTCGTTTCTGGCACCTTCCCCGGTGGAGTTGTGCATGGGGTGTGTTTGGAACATTTTGTCACCAGCCGAGTCCAAAATTCAGCGATTCCCCATCTCAGCCCAGAAAGCAGGTACAACAAGTTTTGTGGTGCCTTTCAGCTGCCTACCGGGGTAGTGTAAAAACTACCAACAGAACTCGTTTCTGGCACCTTCCCCGGTGGAGGTGTGCATGGGGTGTGTTTGGAACATTTTGTCACCAGCCGAGTCCAAAATTCAGCGATTCCCCATCTCAGCCCAGAAAGCAGGTAGAACAAGTTTTGTGGTGCCTTTCAGCTGCCTACCGGGGTAGTGTAAAAACTACCAACAGAACTCCTTTCTGGCACCTTCCCCGGTGGAGTTGTGCATGGGGTGTGTTTGGAACATTTTGTTACCAGCCGAGTCCAAAATTCAGCGATTCCCCATCTCAGCCCAGAAAGCAGGTACAACAAGTTTTGTGGTGCCTTTCAGCTGCCTACCGGGGTAGTGTAAAAACTACCAACAGAACTCGTTTCTGGCACCTTCCCCGGTGGAGTTGTGCATGGGGTGTGTTTGGAACATTTTGTCACCAGCCGAGTCCAAAATTCAGCGATTCCCCATCTCAGCCCAGAAAGCAGGTAGAACCGGTTTTGTGGTGCCTTTCTCTTGCCTACCGGGGTAGTGTAAAAACTACCAACAGAACTCGTTTCTGGCACCTTCCCCGGTGGAGGTGTGCATGGGGTGTGTTTGGAACATTTTGTCAGCAGCCGAGTCCAAAATTCAGCGATTCCCCATCTCAGCCCAGAAAGCAGGTACAACAAGTTTTGTGGTGCCTTTCAGCTGCCTACCGGGGTAGTGTAAAAACTACCAACAGAACTCGTTTCTGGCACCTTCCCCGGTGGAGGTGTGCATGGGGTGTGTTTGGAACATTTTGTCACCAGCCGAGTCCAAAATTCAGCGATTCCCCATCTCAGCCCAGAAAGCAGGTAGAACCGGTTTTATGGTGCCTTTCAGCTGCCTACCGGGGTAGTGTAAAAAACTACCAACAGAACTCCTTTCTGGCACCTTCCCCGGTGGAGGTGTGCATGGGGTGTGTTTGGAACATTTTGTCACCAGCCGAGTCCAAAATTCAGCGATTCCCCATCTCAGCCCAGAAAGCAGGTAGAACAAGTTTTGTGGTGCCTTTCAGCTGCCTACCGGGGTAGTGTAAAAACTACCAACAGAACTCGTTTCTGGCACCTTCCCCGGTGGAGGTGTGCATGGGGTGTGTTTGGAACATTTTGTCAGCAGCCGAGTCCAAAATTCAGCGATTCCCCATCTCAGCCCAGAAAGCAGGTAGAACAAGTTTTGTGGTGCCTTTCAGCTGCCTACCGGGGTAGTGTAAAAACTACCAACAGAACTCGTTTCTGGCACCTTCCCCGGTGGAGTTGTGCATGGGGTGTGTTTGGAACATTTTGTTACCAGCCGAGTCCAAAATTCAGCGATTCCCCATCTCAGCCCAGAAAGCAGGTAGAACAAGTTTTGTGGTGCCTTTCAGCTGCCTACCGGGGTAGTGTAAAAACTACCAACAGAACTCGTTTCTGGCACCTTCCCCGGTGGAGTTGTGCATGGGGTGTGTTTGGAACATTTTGTCACCAGCCGAGTCGAAAATTCAGCGATTCCCCATCTCAGCCCAGAAAGCAGGTAGAACAAGTTTTGTGGTGCCTTTCAGCTGCCTACCGGGGTAGTGTAAAAACTACCAACAGAACTCGTTTCTGGCACCTTCCCCGGTGGAGGTGTGCATGGGGTGTGTTTGGAACATTTTGTCACCAGCCGAGTCCAAAATTCAGCAATTCCCCATCTCAGCCCAGAAAGCAGGTAGAACAAGTTTTGTGGTGCCTTTCAGCTGCCTACCGGGGTAGTGTAAAAACTACCAACAGAACTCGTTTCTGGCACCTTCCCCGGTGGAGTTGTGCATGGGGTGTGTTTGGAACATTTTGTTACCAGCCGAGTCCAAAATTCAGCCGTTCCCCATCTCAGCCCAGAAAGCAGGTAGAACAAGTTTTGTGGTGCCTTTCTCTTGCCTACCGGGGTAGTGTAAAAACTACCAACAGAACTCGTTTCTGGCACCTTCCCCGGTGGAGGTGTGCATGGGGTGTGTTTGGAACATTTTGTCACCAGCCGAGTCCAAAATTCAGCGATTCCCCATCTCAGCCCAGAAAGCAGGTACAACAAGTTTTGTGGTGCCTTTCAGCTGCCTACCGGGGTAGTGTAAAAACTACCAACAGAACTCCTTTCTGGCACCTTCCCCGGTGGAGTTGTGCATGGGGTGTGTTTGGAACATTTTGTCACCAGCCGAGTCCAAAATTCAGCGATTCCCCATCTCAGCCCAGAAAGCAGGTAGAACAAGTTTTGTGGTGCCTTTCAGCTGCCTACCGGGGTAGTGTAAAAACTACCAACAGAACTCGTTTCTGGCACCTTCCCCGGTGGAGGTGTGCATGGGGTGTGTTTGGAACATTTTGTCACCAGCCGAGTCCAAAATTCAGCGATTCCCCATCTCAGCCCAGAAAGCAGGTACAACAAGTTTTGTGGTGCCTTTCAGCTGCCTACCGGGGTAGTGTAAAAACTACCAACAGAACTCGTTTCTGGCACCTTCCCCGGTGGAGGTGTGCATGGGGTGTGTTTGGAACATTTTGTCAGCAGCCGAGTCCAAAATTCAGCGATTCCCCATCTCAGCCCAGAAAGCAGGTAGAACAAGTTTTGTGGTGCCTTTCAGCTGCCTACCGGGGTAGTGTAAAAACTACCAACAGAACTCGTTTCTGGCACCTTCCCCGGTGGAGTTGTGCATGGGGTGTGTTTGGAACATTTTGTCACCAGCCGAGTCCAAAATTCAGCGATTCCCCATCTCAGCCCAGAAAGCAGGTAGAACAAGTTTTGTGGTGCCTTTCAGCTGCCTACCGGGGTAGTGTAAAAACTACCAACAGAACTCGTTTCTGGCACCTTCCCCGGTGGAGTTGTGCATGGGGTGTGTTTGGAACATTTTGTCACCAGCCGAGTCCAAAATTCAGCGATTCCCCATCTCAGCCCAGAAAGCAGGTAGAACAAGTTTTGTGGTGCCTTTCAGCTGCCTACCGGGGTAGTGTAAAAACTACCAACAGAACTCGTTTCTGGCACCTTCCCCGGTGGAGGTGTGCATGGGGTGTGTTTGGAACATTTTGTCACCAGCCGAGTCCAAAATTCAGCGATTCCCCATCTCAGCCCAGAAAGCAGGTAGAACAAGTTTTGTGGTGCCTTTCAGCTGCCTACCGGGGTAGTGTAAAAACTACCAACAGAACTCCTTTCTGGCACCTTCCCCGGTGGAGTTGTGCATGGGGTGTGTTTGGAACATTTTGTTACCAGCCGAGTCCAAAATTCAGCCGTTCCCCATCTCAGCCCAGAAAGCAGGTAGAACAAGTTTTGTGGTGCCTTTCTCTTGCCTACCGGGGTAGTGTAAAAACTACCAACAGAACTCGTTTCTGGCACCTTCCCCGGTGGAGGTGTGCATGGGGTGTGTTTGGAACATTTTGTCACCAGCCGAGTCCAAAATTCAGCGATTCCCCATCTCAGCCCAGAAAGCAGGTAGAACAAGTTTTGTGGTGCCTTTCAGCTGCCTACCGGGGTAGTGTAAAAACTACCAACAGAACTCCTTTCTGGCACCTTCCCCGGTGGAGTTGTGCATGGGGTGTGTTTGGAACATTTTGTCACCAGCCGAGTCCAAAATTCAGCGATTCCCCATCTCAGCCCAGAAAGCAGGTAGAACAACTTTTGTGGTGCCTTTCAGCTGCCTACCGGGGTAGTGTAAAAACTACCAACAGAACTCGTTTCTGGCACCTTCCCCGGTGGAGGTGTGCATGGGGTGTGTTTGGAACATTTTGTCACCAGCCGAGTCCAAAATTCAGCGATTCCCCATCTCAGCCCAGAAAGCAGGTACAACAAGTTTTGTGGTGCCTTTCAGCTGCCTACTGGGGTAGTGTAAAAACTACCAACAGAACTCGTTTCTGGCACCTTCCCCGGTGGAGGTGTGCATGGGGTGTGTTTGGAACATTTTGTCAGCAGCCGAGTCCAAAATTCAGCGATTCCCCATCTCAGCCCAGAAAGCAGGTACAACAAGTTTTGTGGTGCCTTTCAGCTGCCTACCGGGGTAGTGTAAAAACTACCAACAGAACTCGTTTCTGGCACCTTCCCCGGTGGAGTTGTGCATGGGGTGTGTTTGGAACATTTTGTCACCAGCCGAGTCCAAAATTCAGCGATTCCCCATCTCAGCCCAGAAAGCAGGTAGAACAAGTTTTGTGGTGCCTTTCAGCTGCCTACCGGGGTAGTGTAAAAACTACCAACAGAACTCGTTTCTGGCACCTTCCCCGGTGGAGGTGTGCATGGGGTGTGTTTGGAACATTTTGTCAGCAGCCGAGTCCAAAATTCAGCGATTCCCCATCTCAGCCCAGAAAGCAGGTACAACAAGTTTTGTGGTGCCTTTCAGCTGCCTACCGGGGTAGTGTAAAAACTACCAACAGAACTCGTTTCTGGCACCTTCCCCGGTGGAGTTGTGCATGGGGTGTGTTTGGAACATTTTGTCAGCAGCCGAGTCCAAAATTCAGCGATTCCCCATCTCAGCCCAGAAAGCAGGTAGAACAAGTTTTGTGGTGCCTTTCAGCTGCCTACCGGGGTAGTGTAAAAACTACCAACAGAACTCGTTTCTGGCACCTTCCCCGGTGGAGGTGTGCATGGGGTGTGTTTGGAACATTTTGTCACCAGCCGAGTCCAAAATTCAGCGATTCCCCATCTCAGCCCAGAAAGCAGGTAGAACAAGTTTTGTGGTGCCTTTCAGCTGCCTACCGGGGTAGTGTAAAAACTACCAACAGAACTCCTTTCTGGCACCTTCCCCGGTGGAGTTGTGCATGGGGTGTGTTTGGAACATTTTGTCACCAGCCGAATCCAAAAATCAGCGATTCCCCATCTCAGCCCAGAAAGCAGGTAGAACAAGTTTTGTGGTGCCTTTCAGCTGCCTACCGGGGTAGTGTAAAAACTACCAACAGAACTCGTTTCTGGCACCTTCCCCGGTGGAGTTGTGCATGGGGTGTGTTTGGAACATTTTGTCACCAGCCGAGTCCAAAATTCAGCGATTCCCCATCTCAGCCCAGAAAGCAGGTAGAACCGGTTTTATGGTGCCTTTCAGCTGCCTACCGGGGTAGTGTAAAAACTACCAACAGAACTCCTTTCTGGCACCTTCCCCGGTGGAGGTGTGCATGGGGTGTGTTTGGAACATTTTGTCACCAGCCGAGTCCAAAATTCAGCGATTCCCCATCTCAGCCCAGAAAGCAGGTAGAACAAGTTTTGTGGTGCCTTTCAGCTGCCTACCGGGGTAGTGTAAAAACTACCAACAGAACTCGTTTCTGGCACCTTCCCCGGTGGAGGTGTGCATGGGGTGTGTTTGGAACATTTTGTCAGCAGCCGAGTCCAAAATTCAGCGATTCCCCATCTCAGCCCAGAAAGCAGGTACAACAAGTTTTGTGGTGCCTTTCAGCTGCCTACCGGGGTAGTGTAAAAACTACCAACAGAACTCGTTTCTGGCACCTTCCCCGGTGGAGTTGTGCATGGGGTGTGTTTGGAACATTTTGTCAGCAGCCGAGTCCAAAATTCAGCGATTCCCCATCTCAGCCCAGAAAGCAGGTAGAACAAGTTTTGTGGTGCCTTTCAGCTGCCTACCGGGGTAGTGTAAAAACTACCAACAGAACTCGTTTCTGGCACCTTCCCCGGTGGAGGTGTGCATGGGGTGTGTTTGGAACATTTTGTCACCAGCCGAGTCCAAAATTCAGCGATTCCCCATCTCAGCCCAGAAAGCAGGTAGAACAAGTTTTGTGGTGCCTTTCAGCTGCCTACCGGGGTAGTGTAAAAACTACCAACAGAACTCCTTTCTGGCACCTTCCCCGGTGGAGTTGTGCATGGGGTGTGTTTGGAACATTTTGTCACCAGCCGAATCCAAAAATCAGCGATTCCCCATCTCAGCCCAGAAAGCAGGTAGAACAAGTTTTGTGGTGCCTTTCAGCTGCCTACCGGGGTAGTGTAAAAACTACCAACAGAACTCGTTTCTGGCACCTTCCCCGGTGGAGTTGTGCATGGGGTGTGTTTGGAACATTTTGTCACCAGCCGAGTCCAAAATTCAGCGATTCCCCATCTCAGCCCAGAAAGCAGGTAGAACCGGTTTTATGGTGCCTTTCAGCTGCCTACCGGGGTAGTGTAAAAAACTACCAACAGAACTCCTTTCTGGCACCTTCCCCGGTGGAGGTGTGCATGGGGTGTGTTTGGAACATTTTGTCACCAGCCGAGTCCAAAATTCAGCGATTCCCCATCTCAGCCCAGAAAGCAGGTAGAACAAGTTTTGTGGTGCCTTTCAGCTGCCTACCGGGGTAGTGTAAAAACTACCAACAGAACTCGTTTCTGGCACCTTCCCCGGTGGAGGTGTGCATGGGGTGTGTTTGGAACATTTTGTCAGCAGCCGAGTCCAAAATTCAGCGATTCCCCATCTCAGCCCAGAAAGCAGGTAGAACAAGTTTTGTGGTGCCTTTCAGCTGCCTACCGGGGTAGTGTAAAAACTACCAACAGAAATCGTTTCTGGCACCTTCCCCGGTGGAGTTGTGCATGGGGTGTGTTTGGAACATTTTGTCACCAGCCGAGTCCAAAATTCAGCGATTCCCCATCTCAGCCCAGAAAGCAGGTACAACAAGTTTTGTGGTGCCTTTCAGCTGCCTACCGGGGTAATGTAAAAACTACCAACAGAACTCGTTTCTGGCACCTTCCCCGGTGGAGGTGTGCATGGGGTGTGTTTGGAACATTTTGTCACCAGCCGAGTCCAAAATTCAGCGATTCCCCATCTCAGCCCAGAAAGCAGGTAGAACAAGTTTTGTGGTGCCTTTCAGCTGCCTACCGGGGTAGTGTAAAAACTACCAACAGAACTCCTTTCTGGCACCTTCCCCGGTGGAGTTGTGCATGGGGTGTGTTTGGAACATTTTGTTACCAGCCGAGTCCAAAATTCAGCGATTCCCCATCTCAGCCCAGAAAGCAGGTACAACAAGTTTTGTGGTGCCTTTCAGCTGCCTACCGGGGTAGTGTAAAAACTACCAACAGAACTCGTTTCTGGCACCTTCCCCGGTGGAGTTGTGCATGGGGTGTGTTTGGAACATTTTGTCAGCAGCCGAGTCCAAAATTCAGCGATTCCCCATCTCAGCCCAGAAAGCAGGTAGAACCGGTTTTGTGGTGCCTTTCTCTTGCCTACCGGGGTAGTGTAAAAACTACCAACAGAACTCGTTTCTGGCACCTTCCCCGGTGGAGGTGTGCATGGGGTGTGTTTGGAACATTTTGTCACCAGCCGAGTCCAAAATTCAGCGATTCCCCATCTCAGCCCAGAAAGCAGGTACAACAAGTTTTGTGGTGCCTTTCAGCTGCCTACCGGGGTAGTGTAAAAACTACCAACAGAACTCGTTTCTGGCACCTTCCCCGGTGGAGGTGTGCATGGGGTGTGTTTGGAACATTTTGTCACCAGCCGAGTCCAAAATTCAGCGATTCCCCATCTCAGCCCAGAAAGCAGGTAGAACCGGTTTTATGGTGCCTTTCAGCTGCCTACTGGGGTAGTGTAAAAACTACCAACAGAACTCGTTTCTGGCACCTTCCCCGGTGGAGGTGTGCATGGGGTGTGTTTGGAACATTTTGTCACCAGCCGAGTCCAAAATTCAGCGATTCCCCATCTCAGCCCAGAAAGCAGGTAGAACAAGTTTTGTGGTGCCTTTCAGCTGCCTACCGGGGTAGTGTAAAAACTACCAACAGAACTCGTTTCTGGCACCTTCCCCGGTGGAGGTGTGCATGGGGTGTGTTTGGAACATTTTGTCAGCAGCCGAGTCCAAAATTCAGCGATTCCCCATCTCAGCCCAGAAAGCAGGTAGAACAAGTTTTGTGGTGCCTTTCAGCTGCCTACCGGGGTAGTGTAAAAACTACCAACAGAAATCGTTTCTGGCACCTTCCCCGGTGGAGGTGTGCATGGGGTGTGTTTGGAACATTTTGTCACCAGCCGAGTCCAAAATTCAGCGATTCCCCATCTCAGCCCAGAAAGCAGGTAGAACAAGTTTTGTGGTGCCTTTCTCTTGCCTACCGGGGTAGTGTAAAAACTACTAATAGAACTCCTTTCTGGCACCTTCCCCGGTGGAGTTGTGCATGGGGTGTGTTTGGAACATTTTGTCACCAGCCGAGTCCAAAATTCAGCGATTCCCCATCTCAGCCCAGAAAGCAGGTAGAACAAGTTTTGTGGTGCCTTTCTCTTGCCTACCGGGGTAGTGTAAAAACTACCAACAGAACTCCTTTCTGGCACCTTCCCCGGTGGAGTTGTGCATGGGGTGTGTTTGGAACATTTTGTTACCAGCCGAGTCCAAAATTCAGCGATTCCCCATCTCAGCCCAGAAAGCAGGTACAACAAGTTTTGTGGTGCCTTTCAGCTGCCTACCGGGGTAGTGTAAAAACTACCAACAGAACTCGTTTCTGGCACCTTCCCCGGTGGAGTTGTGCATGGGGTGTGTTTGGAACATTTTGTCACCAGCCGAGTCGAAAATTCAGCGATTCCCCATCTCAGCCCAGAAAGCAGGTAGAACAAGTTTTGTGGTGCCTTTCAGCTGCCTACCGGGGTAGTGTAAAAACTACCAACAGAACTCCTTTCTGGCACCTTCCCCGGTGGAGGTGTGCATGGGGTGTGTTTGGAACATTTTGTCACCAGCCGAGTCCAAAATTCAGCAATTCCCCATCTCAGCCCAGAAAGCAGGTAGAACAAGTTTTGTGGTGCCTTTCAGCTGCCTACCGGGGTAGTGTAAAAACTACCAACAGAACTCCTTTCTGGCACCTTCCCCGGTGGAGTTGTGCATGGGGTGTGTTTGGAACATTTTGTCACCAGCCGAGTCCAAAATTCAGCGATTCCCCATCTCAGCCCAGAAAGCAGGTACAACAAGTTTTGTGGTGCCTTTCAGCTGCCTACCGGGGTAGTGTAAAAACTACCAACAGAACTCGTTTCTGGCACCTTCCCCGGTGGAGGTGTGCATGGGGTGTGTTTGGAACATTTTGTCAGCAGCCGAGTCCAAAATTCAGCGATTCCCCATCTCAGCCCAGAAAGCAGGTACAACAAGTTTTGTGGTGCCTTTCAGCTGCCTACCGGGGTAGTGTAAAAACTACCAACAGAACTCGTTTCTGGCACCTTCCCCGGTGGAGTTGTGCATGGGGTGTGTTTGGAACATTTTGTCACCAGCCGAGTCCAAAATTCAGCGATTCCCCATCTCAGCCCAGAAAGCAGGTAGAACAAGTTTTGTGGTGCCTTTCAGCTGCCTACCGGGGTAGTGTAAAAACTACCAACAGAACTCGTTTCTGGCACCTTCCCCGGTGGAGGTGTGCATGGGGTGTGTTTGGAACATTTTGTCACCAGCCGAGTCCAAAATTCAGCGATTCCCCATCTCAGCCCAGAAAGCAGGTACAACAAGTTTTGTGGTGCCTTTCAGCTGCCTACCGGGGTAGTGTAAAAACTACCAACAGAACTCGTTTCTGGCACCTTCCCCGGTGGAGGTGTGCATGGGGTGTGTTTGGAACATTTTGTTACCAGCCGAGTCCAAAATTCAGCCGTTCCCCATCTCAGCCCAGAAAGCAGGTAGAACAAGTTTTGTGGTGCCTTTCAGCTGCCTACCGGGGTAGTGTAAAAACTACCAACAGAACTCGTTTCTGGCACCTTCCCCGGTGGAGGTGTGCATGGGGTGTGTTTGGAACATTTTGTCACCAGCCGAGTCCAAAATTCAGCGATTCCCCATCTCAGCCCAGAAAGCAGGTACAACAAGTTTTGTGGTGCCTTTCAGCTGCCTACCGGGGTAGTGTAAAAACTACCAACAGAACTCGTTTCTGGCACCTTCCCCGGTGGAGGTGTGCATGGGGTGTGTTTGGAACATTTTGTTACCAGCCGAGTCCAAAATTCAGCCGTTCCCCATCTCAGCCCAGAAAGCAGGTAGAACAAGTTTTGTGGTGCCTTTCAGCTGCCTACCGGGGTAGTGTAAAAACTACCAACAGAACTCGTTTCTGGCACCTTCCCCGGTGGAGGTGTGCATGGGGTGTGTTTGGAACATTTTGTCACCAGCCGAGTCCAAAATTCAGCGATTCCCCATCTCAGCCCAGAAAGCAGGTAGAACAAGTTTTGTGGTGCCTTTCAGCTGCCTACCGGGGTAGTGTAAAAACTACCAACAGAACTCCTTTCTGGCACCTTCCCCGGTGGAGTTGTGCATGGGGTGTGTTTGGAACATTTTGTCACCAGCCGAGTCCAAAATTCAGCGATTCCCCATCTCAGCCCAGAAAGCAGGTAGAACAAGTTTTGTGGTGCCTTTCAGCTGCCTACCGGGGTAGTGTAAAAACTACCAACAGAACTCGTTTCTGGCACCTTCCCCGGTGGAGGTGTGCATGGGGTGTGTTTGGAACATTTTGTCACCAGCCGAGTCCAAAATTCAGCGATTCCCCATCTCAGCCCAGAAAGCAGGTACAACAAGTTTTGTGGTGCCTTTCAGCTGCCTACCGGGGTAGTGTAAAAACTACCAACAGAACTCGTTTCTGGCACCTTCCCCGGTGGAGGTGTGCATGGGGTGTGTTTGGAACATTTTGTCACCAGCCGAGTCCAAAATTCAGCGATTCCCCATCTCAGCCCAGAAAGCAGGTACAACAAGTTTTGTGGTGCCTTTCAGCTGCCTACCGGGGTAGTGTAAAAACTACCAACAGAACTCGTTTCTGGCACCTTCCCCGGTGGAGTTGTGCATGGGGTGTGTTTGGAACATTTTGTCAGCAGCCGAGTCCAAAATTCAGCGATTCCCCATCTCAGCCCAGAAAGCAGGTAGAACAAGTTTTGTGGTGCCTTTCAGCTGCCTACCGGGGGTAGTGTAAAAACTACCAACAGAACTCCTTTCTGGCACCTTCCCCGGTGGAGTTGTGCATGGGGTGTGTTTGGAACATTTTGTCACCAGCCGAGTCCAAAATTCAGCGATTCCCCATCTCAGCCCAGAAAGCAGGTAGAACAAGTTTTGTGGTGCCTTTCAGCTGCCTACCGGGGTAGTGTAAAAACTACCAACAGAACTCGTTTCTGGCACCTTCCCCGGTGGAGGTGTGCATGGGGTGTGTTTGGAACATTTTGTCACCAGCCGAGTCCAAAATTCAGCGATTCCCCATCTCAGCCCAGAAAGCAGGTACAACAAGTTTTGTGGTGCCTTTCAGCTGCCTACCGGGGTAGTGTAAAAACTACCAACAGAACTCGTTTCTGGCACCTTCCCCGGTGGAGGTGTGCATGGGGTGTGTTTGGAACATTTTGTCAGCAGCCGAGTCCAAAATTCAGCGATTCCCCATCTCAGCCCAGAAAGCAGGTACAACAAGTTTTGTGGTGCCTTTCAGCTGCCTACCGGGGTAGTGTAAAAACTACCAACAGAACTCGTTTCTGGCACCTTCCCCGGTGGAGGTGTGCATGGGGTGTGTTTGGAACATTTTGTCAGCAGCCGAGTCCAAAATTCAGCGATTCCCCATCTCAGCCCAGAAAGCAGGTAAAACAAGTTTTGTGGTGCCTTTCAGCTGCCTACCGGGGTAGTGTAAAAACTACCAACAGAACTCGTTTCTGGCACCTTCCCCGGTGGAGGTGTGCATGGGGTGTGTTTGGAACATTTTGTTACCAGCCGAGTCCAAAATTCAGCCGTTCCCCATCTCAGCCCAGAAAGCAGGTAGAACAAGTTTTGTGGTGCCTTTCAGCTGCCTACCGGGGTAGTGTAAAAACTACCAACAGAACTCGTTTCTGGCACCTTCCCCGGTGGAGGTGTGCATGGGGTGTGTTTGGAACATTTTGTCACCAGCCGAGTCCAAAATTCAGCGATTCCCCATCTCAGCCCAGAAAGCAGGTAGAACCGGTTTTATGGTGCCTTTCAGCTGCCTACCGGGGTAGTGTAAAAACTACCAACAGAACTCGTTTCTGGCACCTTCCCCGGTGGAGTTGTGCATGGGGTGTGTTTGGAACATTTTGTCACCAGCCGAGTCCAAAATTCAGCGATTCCCCATCTCAGCCCAGAAAGCAGGTAGAACAAGTTTTGTGGTGCCTTTCAGCTGCCTACCGGGGGTAGTGTAAAAACTACCAACAGAAATCGTTTCTGGCACCTTCCCCGGTGGAGGTGTGCATGGGGTGTGTTTGGAACATTTTGTCAGCAGCCGAGTCCAAAATTCAGCGATTCCCCATCTCAGCCCAGAAAGCAGGTAGAACAAGTTTTGTGGTGCCTTTCAGCTGCCTACCGGGGTAGTGTAAAAACTACCAACAGAAATAGTTTCTGGCACCTTCCCCGGTGGAGGTGTGCATGGGGTGTGTTTGGAACATTTTGACACCAGCCGAGTCCAAAATTCAGCGATTCCCCATCTCAGCCCAGAAAGCAGGTACAACAAGTTTTGTGGTGCCTTTCAGCTGCCTACCGGGGTAGTGTAAAAACTACCAACAGAACTCGTTTCTGGCACCTTCCCCGGTGGAGGTGTGCATGGGGTGTGTTTGGAACATTTTGTCACCAGCCGAGTCCAAAATTCAGCGATTCCCCATCTCAGCCCAGAAAGCAGGTAGAACAAGTTTTGTGGTGCCTTTCAGCTGCCTACCGGGGTAGTGTAAAAACTACCAACAGAACTCCTTTCTGGCACCTTCCCCGGTGGAGTTGTGCATGGGGTGTGTTTGGAACATTTTGTTACCAGCCGAGTCCAAAATTCAGCGATTCCCCATCTCAGCCCAGAAAGCAGGTACAACAAGTTTTGTGGTGCCTTTCAGCTGCCTACCGGGGTAGTGTAAAAACTACCAACAGAACTCGTTTCTGGCACCTTCCCCGGTGGAGGTGTGCATGGGGTGTGTTTGGAACATTTTGTCACCAGCCGAGTCCAAAATTCAGCGATTCCCCATCTCAGCCCAGAAAGCAGGTAGAACCGGTTTTGTGGTGCCTTTCTCTTGCCTACCGGGGTAGTGTAAAAACTACCAACAGAACTCCTTTCTGGCACCTTCCCCGGTGGAGGTGTGCATGGGGTGTGTTTGGAACATTTTGTCACCAGCCGAGTCCAAAATTCAGCGATTCCCCATCTCAGCCCAGAAAGCAGGTACAACAAGTTTTGTGGTGCCTTTCAGCTGCCTACCGGGGTAGTGTAAAAACTACCAACAGAACTCGTTTCTGGCACCTTCCCCGGTGGAGGTGTGCATGGGGTGTGTTTGGAACATTTTGTTACCAGCCGAGTCCAAAATTCAGCCGTTCCCCATCTCAGCCCAGAAAGCAGGTACAACAAGTTTTGTGGTGCCTTTCAGCTGCCTACCGGGGTAGTGTAAAAACTACCAACAGAACTCGTTTCTGGCACCTTCCCCGGTGGAGGTGTGCATGGGGTGTGTTTGGAACATTTTGTCACCAGCCGAGTCCAAAATTCAGCGATTCCCCATCTCAGCCCAGAAAGCAGGTAGAACAAGTTTTGTGGTGCCTTTCAGCTGCCTACCGGGGTAGTGTAAAAACTACCAACAGAACTCCTTTCTGGCACCTTCCCCGGTGGAGTTGTGCATGGGGTGTGTTTGGAACATTTTGTCACCAGCCGAGTCCAAAAATCAGCGATTCCCCATCTCAGCCCAGAAAGCAGGTAGAACAAGTTTTGTGGTGCCTTTCAGCTGCCTACCGGGGTAGTGTAAAAACTACCAACAGAACTCGTTTCTGGCACCTTCCCCGGTGGAGGTGTGCATGGGGTGTGTTTGGAACATTTTGTCACCAGCCGAGTCCAAAATTCAGCGATTCCCCATCTCAGCCCAGAAAGCAGGTAGAACCGGTTTTATGGTGCCTTTCAGCTGCCTACCGGGGTAGTGTAAAAACTACCAACAGAACTCCTTTCTGGCACCTTCCCCGGTGGAGGTGTGCATGGGGTGTGTTTGGAACATTTTGTCACCAGCCGAGTCCAAAATTCAGCGATTCCCCATCTCAGCCCAGAAAGCAGGTAGAACAAGTTTTGTGGTGCCTTTCAGCTGCCTACCGGGGTAGTGTAAAAACTACCAACAGAACTCGTTTCTGGCACCTTCCCCGGTGGAGGTGTGCATGGGGTGTGTTTGGAACATTTTGTCACCAGCCGAGTCCAAAATTCAGCGATTCCCCATCTCAGCCCAGAAAGCAGGTAGAACAAGTTTTGTGGTGCCTTTCAGCTGCCTACCGGGGTAGTGTAAAAACTACCAACAGAACTCGTTTCTGGCACCTTCCCCGGTGGAGTTGTGCATGGGGTGTGTTTGGAACATTTTGTCACCAGCCGAGTCCAAAATTCAGCGATTCCCCATCTCAGCCCAGAAAGCAGGTACAACAAGTTTTGTGGTGCCTTTCAGCTGCCTACCGGGGTAGTGTAAAAACTACCAACAGAACTCCTTTCTGGCACCTTCCCCGGTGGAGGTGTGCATGGGGTGTGTTTGGAACATTTTGTCACCAGCCGAGTCCAAAATTCAGCGATTCCCCATCTCAGCCCAGAAAGCAGGTAGAACAAGTTTTGTGGTGCCTTTCAGCTGCCTACCGGGGTAGTGTAAAAACTACCAACAGAACTCCTTTCTGGCACCTTCCCCGGTGGAGTTGTGCATGGGGTGTGTTTGGAACATTTTGTTACCAGCCGAGTCCAAAATTCAGCCGTTCCCCATCTCAGCCCAGAAAGCAGGTACAACAAGTTTTGTGGTGCCTTTCAGCTGCCTACCGGGGTAGTGTAAAAACTACCAACAGAACTCCTTTCTGGCACCTTCCCCGGTGGAGGTGTGCATGGGGTGTGTTTGGAACATTTTGTCACCAGCCGAGTCCAAAATTCAGCGATTCCCCATCTCAGCCCAGAAAGCAGGTAGAACCGGTTTTGTGGTGCCTTTCTCTTGCCTACCGGGGTAGTGTAAAAACTACCAACAGAACTCGTTTCTGGCACCTTCCCCGGTGGAGGTGTGCATGGGGTGTGTTTGGAACATTTTGTCACCAGCCGAGTCCAAAATTCAGCGATTCCCCATCTCAGCCCAGAAAGCAGGTAGAACAAGTTTTGTGGTGCCTTTCAGCTGCCTACCGGGGTAGTGTAAAAACTACCAACAGAACTCCTTTCTGGCACCTTCCCCGGTGGAGGTGTGCATGGGGTGTGTTTGGAACATTTTGTCACCAGCCGAGTCCAAAATTCAGCGATTCCCCATCTCAGCCCAGAAAGCAGGTAGAACAAGTTTTGTGGTGCCTTTCAGCTGCCTACCGGGGTAGTGTAAAAACTACCAACAGAACTCCTTTCTGGCACCTTCCCCGGTGGAGGTGTGCATGGGGTGTGTTTGGAACATTTTGTTACCAGCCGAGTCCAAAATTCAGCGATTCCCCATCTCAGCCCAGAAAGCAGGTACAACAAGTTTTGTGGTGCCTTTCAGCTGCCTACCGGGGTAGTGTAAAAACTACCAACAGAACTCGTTTCTGGCACCTTCCCCGGTGGAGGTGTGCATGGGGTGTGTTTGGAACATTTTGTCACCAGCCGAGTCCAAAATTCAGCGATTCCCCATCTCAGCCCAGAAAGCAGGTAGAACAAGTTTTGTGGTGCCTTTCAGCTGCCTACCGGGGTAGTGTAAAAACTACCAACAGAACTCGTTTCTGGCACCTTCCCCGGTGGAGTTGTGCATGGGGTGTGTTTGGAACATTTTGTCACCAGCCGAGTCCAAAATTCAGCGATTCCCCATCTCAGCCCAGAAAGCAGGTAGAACAAGTTTTGTGGTGCCTTTCAGCTGCCTACCGGGGTAGTGTAAAAACTACCAACAGAACTCCTTTCTGGCACCTTCCCCGGTGGAGGTGTGCATGGGGTGTGTTTGGAACATTTTGTCACCAGCCGAGTCCAAAATTCAGCGATTCCCCATCTCAGCCCAGAAAGCAGGTACAACAAGTTTTGTGGTGCCTTTCAGCTGCCTACCGGGGTAGTGTAAAAACTACCAACAGAACTCGTTTCTGGCACCTTCCCCGGTGGAGGTGTGCATGGGGTGTGTTTGGAACATTTTGTCACCAGCCGAGTCCAAAATTCAGCGATTCCCCATCTCAGCCCAGAAAGCAGGTAGAACAAGTTTTGTGGTGCCTTTCAGCTGCCTACCGGGGTAGTGTAAAAACTACCAACAGAACTCCTTTCTGGCACCTTCCCCGGTGGAGTTGTGCATGGGGTGTGTTTGGAACATTTTGTCACCAGCCGAGTCCAAAAATCAGCGATTCCCCATCTCAGCCCAGAAAGCAGGTAGAACAAGTTTTGTGGTGCCTTTCAGCTGCCTACCGGGGTAGTGTAAAAACTACCAACAGAACTCGTTTCTGGCACCTTCCCCGGTGGAGGTGTGCATGGGGTGTGTTTGGAACATTTTGACACCAGCCGAGTCCAAAATTCAGCGATTCCCCATCTCAGCCCAGAAAGCAGGTAGAACCGGTTTTATGGTGCCTTTCAGCTGCCTACCGGGGTAGTGTAAAAACTACCAACAGAACTCCTTTCTGGCACCTTCCCCGGTGGAGGTGTGCATGGGGTGTGTTTGGAACATTTTGTCACCAGCCGAGTCCAAAATTCAGCGATTCCCCATCTCAGCCCAGAAAGCAGGTAGAACAAGTTTTGTGGTGCCTTTCAGCTGCCTACCGGGGTAGTGTAAAAACTACCAACAGAACTCGTTTCTGGCACCTTCCCCGGTGGAGGTGTGCATGGGGTGTGTTTGGAACATTTTGTCACCAGCCGAGTCCAAAATTCAGCGATTCCCCATCTCAGCCCAGAAAGCAGGTAGAACAAGTTTTGTGGTGCCTTTCAGCTGCCTACCGGGGTAGTGTAAAAACTACCAACAGAACTCGTTTCTGGCACCTTCCCCGGTGGAGTTGTGCATGGGGTGTGTTTGGAACATTTTGTCACCAGCCGAGTCCAAAATTCAGCGATTCCCCATCTCAGCCCAGAAAGCAGGTACAACAAGTTTTGTGGTGCCTTTCAGCTGCCTACCGGGGTAGTGTAAAAACTACCAACAGAACTCCTTTCTGGCACCTTCCCCGGTGGAGGTGTGCATGGGGTGTGTTTGGAACATTTTGTCACCAGCCGAGTCCAAAATTCAGCGATTCCCCATCTCAGCCCAGAAAGCAGGTAGAACAAGTTTTGTGGTGCCTTTCAGCTGCCTACCGGGGTAGTGTAAAAACTACCAACAGAACTCCTTTCTGGCACCTTCCCCGGTGGAGTTGTGCATGGGGTGTGTTTGGAACATTTTGTTACCAGCCGAGTCCAAAATTCAGCGATTCCCCATCTCAGCCCAGAAAGCAGGTAGAACAAGTTTTGTGGTGCCTTTCAGCTGCCTACCGGGGTAGTGTAAAAACTACCAACAGAACTCCTTTCTGGCACCTTCCCCGGTGGAGGTGTGCATGGGGTGTGTTTGGAACATTTTGTCACCAGCCGAGTCCAAAATTCAGCGATTCCCCATCTCAGCCCAGAAAGCAGGTAGAACCGGTTTTGTGGTGCCTTTCTCTTGCCTACCGGGGTAGTGTAAAAACTACCAACAGAACTCGTTTCTGGCACCTTCCCCGGTGGAGGTGTGCATGGGGTGTGTTTGGAACATTTTGTCACCAGCCGAGTCCAAAATTCAGCGATTCCCCATCTCAGCCCAGAAAGCAGGTAGAACAAGTTTTGTGGTGCCTTTCAGCTGCCTACCGGGGTAGTGTAAAAACTACCAACAGAACTCCTTTCTGGCACCTTCCCCGGTGGAGGTGTGCATGGGGTGTGTTTGGAACATTTTGTCACCAGCCGAGTCCAAAATTCAGCGATTCCCCATCTCAGCCCAGAAAGCAGGTAGAACAAGTTTTGTGGTGCCTTTCAGCTGCCTACCGGGGTAGTGTAAAAACTACCAACAGAACTCGTTTCTGGCACCTTCCCCGGTGGAGTTGTGCATGGGGTGTGTTTGGAACATTTTGTTACCAGCCGAGTCCAAAATTCAGCCGTTCCCCATCTCAGCCCAGAAAGCAGGTAGAACAAGTTTTGTGGTGCCTTTCAGCTGCCTACCGGGGTAGTGTAAAAACTACCAACAGAAATCGTTTCTGGCACCTTCCCCGGTGGAGTTGTGCATGGGGTGTGTTTGGAACATTTTGTCACCAGCCGAGTCCAAAATTCAGCGATTCCCCATCTCAGCCCAGAAAGCAGGTAGAACAAGTTTTGTGGTGCCTTTCAGCTGCCTACCGGGGTAGTGTAAAAACTACCAACAGAACTCGTTTCTGGCACCTTCCCCGGTGGAGGTGTGCATGGGGTGTGTTTGGAACATTTTGTCACCAGCCGAGTCCAAAATTCAGCGATTCCCCATCTCAGCCCAGAAAGCAGGTAGAACAAGTTTTGTGGTGCCTTTCAGCTGCCTACCGGGGTAGTGTAAAAACTACCAACAGAACTCGTTTCTGGCACCTTCCCCGGTGGAGTTGTGCATGGGGTGTGTTTGGAACATTTTGTCACCAGCCGAGTCCAAAATTCAGCGATTCCCCATCTCAGCCCAGAAAGCAGGTAGAACAAGTTTTGTGGTGCCTTTCAGCTGCCTACCGGGGGTAGTGTAAAAACTACCAACAGAACTCGTTTCTGGCACCTTCCCCGGTGGAGTTGTGCATGGGGTGTGTTTGGAACATTTTGTCACCAGCCGAGTCCAAAATTCAGCGATTCCCCATCTCAGCCCAGAAAGCAGGTAGAACAAGTTTTGTGGTGCCTTTCAGCTGCCTACCGGGGTAGTGTAAAAACTACCAACAGAACTCATTTCTGGCACCTTCCCCGGTGGAGTTGTGCATGGGGTGTGTTTGGAACATTTTGTCACCAGCCGAGTCCAAAATTCAGCGATTCCCCATCTCAGCCCAGAAAGCAGGTAGAACAAGTTTTGTGGTGCCTTTCAGCTGCCTACCGGGGTAGTGTAAAAACTACCAACAGAACTCGTTTCTGGCACCTTCCCCGGTGGAGTTGTGCATGGGGTGTGTTTGGAACATTTTGTTACCAGCCGAGTCCAAAATTCAGCCGTTCCCCATCTCAGCCCAGAAAGCAGGTAGAACATGTTTTGTGGTGCCTTTCAGCTGCCTACCGGGGTAGTGTAAAAACTACCAACAGAACTCGTTTCTGGCACCTTCCCCGGTGGAGGTGTGCATGGGGTGTGTTTGGAACATTTTGTCACCAGCCGAGTCCAAAATTCAGCGATTCCCCATCTCAGCCCAGAAAGCAGGTAGAACAAGTTTTGTGGTGCCTTTCAGCTGCCTACCGGGGTAGTGTAAAAACTACCAACAGAACTCGTTTCTGGCACCTTCCCCGGTGGAGGTGTGCATGGGGTGTGTTTGGAACATTTTGTCACCAGCCGAGTCCAAAATTCAGCGATTCCCCATCTCAGCCCAGAAAGCAGGTAGAACCGGTTTTATGGTGCCTTTCAGCTGCCTACCGGGGTAGTGTAAAAACTACCAACAGAACTCGTTTCTGGCACCTTCCCCGGTGGAGTTGTGCATGGGGTGTGTTTGGAACATTTTGTCACCAGCCGAGTCCAAAATTCAGCGATTCCCCATCTCAGCCCAGAAAGCAGGTAGAACAAGTTTTGTGGTGCCTTTCAGCTGCCTACCGGGGTAGTGTAAAAACTACCAACAGAACTCGTTTCTGGCACCTTCCCCGGTGGAGGTGTGCATGGGGTGTGTTTGGAACATTTTGTCACCAGCCGAGTCCAAAATTCAGCGATTCCCATCTCAGCCCAGAAAGCAGGTAGAACAAGTTTTGTGGTGCCTTTCAGCTGCCTACCGGGGTAGTGTAAAAACTACCAACAGAACTCGTTTCTGGCACCTTCCCCGGTGGAGTTGTGCATGGGGTGTGTTTGGAACATTTTGTTACCAGCCGAGTCCAAAATTCAGCCGTTCCCCATCTCAGCCCAGAAAGCAGGTACAACAAGTTTTGTGGTGCCTTTCTCTTGCCTACCGGGGTAGTGTAAAAACTACCAACAGAACTCGTTTCTGGCACCTTCCCCGGTGGAGGTGTGCATGGGGTGTGTTTGGAACATTTTGTCAGCAGCCGAGTCCAAAATTCAGCGATTCCCCATCTCAGCCCAGAAAGCAGGTACAACAAGTTTTGTGGTGCCTTTCAGCTGCCTACCGGGGTAGTGTAAAAACTACCAAGAGAACTCGTTTCTGGCACCTTCCCCGGTGGAGGTGTGCATGGGGTGTGTTTGGAACATTTTGTCACCAGCCGAGTCCAAAATTCAGCGATTCCCCATCTCAGCCCAGAAAGCAGGTAGAACCGGTTTTATGGTGCCTTTCAGCTGCCTACCGGGGTAGTGTAAAAACTACCAACAGAACTCGTTTCTGGCACCTTCCCCGGTGGAGTTGTGCATGGGGTGTGTTTGGAACATTTTGTCACCAGCCGAGTCCAAAATTCAGCGATTCCCCATCTCAGCCCAGAAAGCAGGTAGAACAAGTTTTGTGGTGCCTTTCAGCTGCCTACCGGGGTAGTGTAAAAACTACCAACAGAACTCCTTTCTGGCACCTTCCCCGGTGGAGGTGTGCATGGGGTGTGTTTGGAACATTTTGTCACCAGCCGAGTCCAAAATTCAGCGATTCCCCATCTCAGCCCAGAAAGCAGGTACAACAAGTTTTGTGGTGCCTTTCAGCTGCCTACCGGGGTAGTGTAAAAACTACCAACAGAACTCCTTTCTGGCACCTTCCCCGGTGGAGGTGTGCATGGGGTGTGTTTGGAACATTTTGTCACCAGCCGAGTCCAAAATTCAGCGATTCCCCATCTCAGCCCAGAAAGCAGGTAGAACAAGTTTTGTGGTGCCTTTCAGCTGCCTACCGGGGTAGTGTAAAAACTACCAACAGAACTCGTTTCTGGCACCTTCCCCGGTGGAGGTGTGCATGGGGTGTGTTTGGAACATTTTGTCAGCAGCCGAGTCCAAAATTCAGCGATTCCCCATCTCAGCCCAGAAAGCAGGTACAACAAGTTTTGTGGTGCCTTTCAGCTGCCTACCGGGGTAGTGTAAAAACTACCAACAGAACTCGTTTCTGGCACCTTCCCCGGTGGAGTTGTGCATGGGGTGTGTTTGGAACATTTTGTCACCAGCCGAGTCCAAAATTCAGCGATTCCCCATCTCAGCCCAGAAAGCAGGTAGAACAAGTTTTGTGGTGCCTTTCAGCTGCCTACCGGGGTAGTGTAAAAACTACCAACAGAACTCGTTTCTGGCACCTTCCCCGGTGGAGGTGTGCATGGGGTGTGTTTGGAACATTTTGTCAGCAGCCGAGTCCAAAATTCAGCGATTCCCCATCTCAGCCCAGAAAGCAGGTACAACAAGTTTTGTGGTGCCTTTCAGCTGCCTACCGGGGTAGTGTAAAAACTACCAACAGAACTCGTTTCTGGCACCTTCCCCGGTGGAGGTGTGCATGGGGTGTGTTTGGAACATTTTGTCACCAGCCGAGTCCAAAATTCAGCGATTCCCCATCTCAGCCCAGAAAGCAGGTAGAACCGGTTTTATGGTGCCTTTCAGCTGCCTACCGGGGTAGTGTAAAAACTACCAACAGAACTCGTTTCTGGCACCTTCCCCGGTGGAGGTGTGCATGGGGTGTGTTTGGAACATTTTGTCAGCAGCCGAGTCCAAAATTCAGCGATTCCCCATCTCAGCCCAGAAAGCAGGTACAACAAGTTTTGTGGTGCCTTTCAGCTGCCTACCGGGGTAGTGTAAAAACTACCAACAGAACTCGTTTCTGGCACCTTCCCCGGTGGAGTTGTGCATGGGGTGTGTTTGGAACATTTTGTCACCAGCCGAGTCCAAAATTCAGCGATTCCCCATCTCAGCCCAGAAAGCAGGTAGAACAAGTTTTGTGGTGCCTTTCAGCTGCCTACCGGGGTAGTGTAAAAACTACCAACAGAACTCGTTTCTGGCACCTTCCCCGGTGGAGGTGTGCATGGGGTGTGTTTGGAACATTTTGTCAGCAGCCGAGTCCAAAATTCAGCGATTCCCCATCTCAGCCCAGAAAGCAGGTACAACAAGTTTTGTGGTGCCTTTCAGCTGCCTACCGGGGTAGTGTAAAAACTACCAACAGAACTCGTTTCTGGCACCTTCCCCGGTGGAGGTGTGCATGGGGTGTGTTTGGAACATTTTGTTACCAGCCGAGTCCAAAATTCAGCCGTTCCCCATCTCAGCCCAGAAAGCAGGTAGAACAAGTTTTGTGGTGCCTTTCAGCTGCCTACCGGGGTAGTGTAAAAACTACCAACAGAACTCGTTTCTGGCACCTTCCCCGGTGGAGGTGTGCATGGGGTGTGTTTGGAACATTTTGTCACCAGCCGAGTCCAAAATTCAGCGATTCCCCATCTCAGCCCAGAAAGCAGGTAGAACAAGTTTTGTTGGTGCCTTTCAGCTGCCTACCGGGGTAGTGTAAAAACTACCAACAGAACTCCTTTCTGGCACCTTCCCCGGTGGAGTTGTGCATGGGGTGTGTTTGGAACATTTTGTCACCAGCCGAGTCCAAAATTCAGCGATTCCCCATCTCAGCCCAGAAAGCAGGTAGAACAAGTTTTGTGGTGCCTTTCAGCTGCCTACCGGGGTAGTGTAAAAACTACCAAGAGAACTCGTTTCTGGCACCTTCCCCGGTGGAGGTGTGCATGGGGTGTGTTTGGAACATTTTGTCACCAGCCGAGTCCAAAATTCAGCGATTCCCCATCTCAGCCCAGAAAGCAGGTACAACAAGTTTTGTGGTGCCTTTCAGCTGCCTACCGGGGTAGTGTAAAAACTACCAACAGAACTCGTTTCTGGCACCTTCCCCGGTGGAGGTGTGCATGGGGTGTGTTTGGAACATTTTGTCAGCAGCCGAGTCCAAAATTCAGCGATTCCCCATCTCAGCCCAGAAAGCAGGTACAACAAGTTTTGTGGTGCCTTTCAGCTGCCTACCGGGGTAGTGTAAAAACTACCAACAGAACTCGTTTCTGGCACCTTCCCCGGTGGAGGTGTGCATGGGGTGTGTTTGGAACATTTTGTCACCAGCCGAGTCCAAAATTCAGCGATCCCCATCTCAGCCCAGAAAGCAGGTAGAACAAGTTTTGTGGTGCCTTTCAGCTGCCTACCGGGGGTAGTGTAAAAAACTACCAACAGAACTCGTTTCTGGCACCTTCCCCGGTGGAGGTGTGCATGGGGTGTGTTTGGAACATTTTGTCAGCAGCCGAGTCCAAAATTCAGCGATTCCCCATCTCAGCCCAGAAAAGCAGGTACAACAAGTTTTGTGGTGCCTTTCAGCTGCCTACCGGGGTAGTGTAAAAACTACCAACAGAACTCGTTTCTGGCACCTTCCCCGGTGGAGGTGTGCATGGGGTGTGTTTGGAACATTTTGTTACCAGCCGAGTCCAAAATTCAGCCGTTCCCCATCTCAGCCCAGAAAGCAGGTAGAACAAGTTTTGTGGTGCCTTTCAGCTGCCTACCGGGGTAGTGTAAAAACTACCAACAGAACTCGTTTCTGGCACCTTCCCCGGTGGAGGTGTGCATGGGGTGTGTTTGGAACATTTTGACACCAGCCGAGTCCAAAATTCAGCGATTCCCCATCTCAGCCCAGAAAGCAGGTACAACAAGTTTTGTGGTGCCTTTCAGCTGCCTACCGGGGTAGTGTAAAAACTACCAACAGAACTCGTTTCTGGCACCTTCCCCGGTGGAGGTGTGCATGGGGTGTGTTTGGAACATTTTGTCACCAGCCGAGTCCAAAATTCAGCGATTCCCCATCTCAGCCCAGAAAGCAGGTAGAACAAGTTTTGTGGTGCCTTTCAGCTGCCTACCGGGGTAGTGTAAAAACTACCAACAGAACTCCTTTCTGGCACCTTCCCCGGTGGAGTTGTGCATGGGGTGTGTTTGGAACATTTTGTTACCAGCCGAGTCCAAAATTCAGCGATTCCCCATCTCAGCCCAGAAAGCAGGTACAACAAGTTTTGTGGTGCCTTTCAGCTGCCTACCGGGGTAGTGTAAAAACTACCAACAGAACTCGTTTCTGGCACCTTCCCCGGTGGAGGTGTGCATGGGGTGTGTTTGGAACATTTTGTCACCAGCCGAGTCCAAAATTCAGCGATTCCCCATCTCAGCCCAGAAAGCAGGTACAACAAGTTTTGTGGTGCCTTTCTCTTGCCTACCGGGGTAGTGTAAAAACTACCAACAGAACTCGTTTCTGGCACCTTCCCCGGTGGAGGTGTGCATGGGGTGTGTTTGGAACATTTTGTCACCAGCCGAGTCCAAAATTCAGCGATTCCCCATCTCAGCCCAGAAAGCAGGTAGAACAAGTTTTGTGGTGCCTTTCAGCTGCCTACCGGGGTAGTGTAAAAACTACCAACAGAACTCCTTTCTGGCACCTTCCCCGGTGGAGGTGTGCATGGGGTGTGTTTGGAACATTTTGTCACCAGCCGAGTCCAAAATTCAGCGATTCCCCATCTCAGCCCAGAAAGCAGGTACAACAAGTTTTGTGGTGCCTTTCAGCTGCCTACCGGGGTAGTGTAAAAACTACCAACAGAACTCGTTTCTGGCACCTTCCCCGGTGGAGGTGTGCATGGGGTGTGTTTGGAACATTTTGTTACCAGCCGAGTCCAAAATTCAGCCGTTCCCCATCTCAGCCCAGAAAGCAGGTACAACAAGTTTTGTGGTGCCTTTCAGCTGCCTACCGGGGTAGTGTAAAAACTACCAACAGAACTCGTTTCTGGCACCTTCCCCGGTGGAGGTGTGCATGGGGTGTGTTTGGAACATTTTGTCACCAGCCGAGTCCAAAATTCAGCGATTCCCCATCTCAGCCCAGAAAGCAGGTAGAACAAGTTTTGTGGTGCCTTTCAGCTGCCTACCGGGGTAGTGTAAAAACTACCAACAGAACTCCTTTCTGGCACCTTCCCCGGTGGAGTTGTGCATGGGGTGTGTTTGGAACATTTTGTCACCAGCCGAGTCCAAAAATCAGCGATTCCCCATCTCAGCCCAGAAAGCAGGTAGAACAAGTTTTGTGGTGCCTTTCAGCTGCCTACCGGGGTAGTGTAAAAACTACCAACAGAACTCGTTTCTGGCACCTTCCCCGGTGGAGGTGTGCATGGGGTGTGTTTGGAACATTTTGTCACCAGCCGAGTCCAAAATTCAGCGATTCCCCATCTCAGCCCAGAAAGCAGGTAGAACCGGTTTTATGGTGCCTTTCAGCTGCCTACCGGGGTAGTGTAAAAACTACCAACAGAACTCCTTTCTGGCACCTTCCCCGGTGGAGGTGTGCATGGGGTGTGTTTGGAACATTTTGTCACCAGCCGAGTCCAAAATTCAGCGATTCCCCATCTCAGCCCAGAAAGCAGGTAGAACAAGTTTTGTGGTGCCTTTCAGCTGCCTACCGGGGTAGTGTAAAAACTACCAACAGAACTCGTTTCTGGCACCTTCCCCGGTGGAGGTGTGCATGGGGTGTGTTTGGAACATTTTGTCACCAGCCGAGTCCAAAATTCAGCGATTCCCCATCTCAGCCCAGAAAGCAGGTAGAACAAGTTTTGTGGTGCCTTTCAGCTGCCTACCGGGGTAGTGTAAAAACTACCAACAGAACTCGTTTCTGGCACCTTCCCCGGTGGAGTTGTGCATGGGGTGTGTTTGGAACATTTTGTCACCAGCCGAGTCCAAAATTCAGCGATTCCCCATCTCAGCCCAGAAAGCAGGTACAACAAGTTTTGTGGTGCCTTTCAGCTGCCTACCGGGGTAGTGTAAAAACTACCAACAGAACTCCTTTCTGGCACCTTCCCCGGTGGAGGTGTGCATGGGGTGTGTTTGGAACATTTTGTCACCAGCCGAGTCCAAAATTCAGCGATTCCCCATCTCAGCCCAGAAAGCAGGTAGAACAAGTTTTGTGGTGCCTTTCAGCTGCCTACCGGGGTAGTGTAAAAACTACCAACAGAACTCCTTTCTGGCACCTTCCCCGGTGGAGTTGTGCATGGGGTGTGTTTGGAACATTTTGTTACCAGCCGAGTCCAAAATTCAGCCGTTCCCCATCTCAGCCCAGAAAGCAGGTACAACAAGTTTTGTGGTGCCTTTCAGCTGCCTACCGGGGTAGTGTAAAAACTACCAACAGAACTCGTTTCTGGCACCTTCCCCGGTGGAGGTGTGCATGGGGTGTGTTTGGAACATTTTGTCAGCAGCCGAGTCCAAAATTCAGCGATTCCCCATCTCAGCCCAGAAAGCAGGTAGAACCGGTTTTGTGGTGCCTTTCTCTTGCCTACCGGGGTAGTGTAAAAACTACCAACAGAACTCGTTTCTGGCACCTTCCCCGGTGGAGGTGTGCATGGGGTGTGTTTGGAACATTTTGTCACCAGCCGAGTCCAAAATTCAGCGATTCCCCATCTCAGCCCAGAAAGCAGGTAGAACAAGTTTTGTGGTGCCTTTCAGCTGCCTACCGGGGTAGTGTAAAAACTACCAACAGAACTCCTTTCTGGCACCTTCCCCGGTGGAGGTGTGCATGGGGTGTGTTTGGAACATTTTGTCACCAGCCGAGTCCAAAATTCAGCGATTCCCCATCTCAGCCCAGAAAGCAGGTAGAACAAGTTTTGTGGTGCCTTTCAGCTGCCTACCGGGGTAGTGTAAAAACTACCAACAGAACTCCTTTCTGGCACCTTCCCCGGTGGAGGTGTGCATGGGGTGTGTTTGGAACATTTTGTTACCAGCCGAGTCCAAAATTCAGCGATTCCCCATCTCAGCCCAGAAAGCAGGTACAACAAGTTTTGTGGTGCCTTTCAGCTGCCTACCGGGGTAGTGTAAAAACTACCAACAGAACTCGTTTCTGGCACCTTCCCCGGTGGAGGTGTGCATGGGGTGTGTTTGGAACATTTTGTCAGCAGCCGAGTCCAAAATTCAGCGATTCCCCATCTCAGCCCAGAAAGCAGGTAGAACAAGTTTTGTGGTGCCTTTCAGCTGCCTACCGGGGTAGTGTAAAAACTACCAACAGAACTCGTTTCTGGCACCTTCCCCGGTGGAGTTGTGCATGGGGTGTGTTTGGAACATTTTGTCACCAGCCGAGTCCAAAATTCAGCGATTCCCCATCTCAGCCCAGAAAGCAGGTAGAACAAGTTTTGTGGTGCCTTTCAGCTGCCTACCGGGGTAGTGTAAAAACTACCAACAGAAATCGTTTCTGGCACCTTCCCCGGTGGAGGTGTGCATGGGGTGTGTTTGGAACATTTTGTCAGCAGCCGAGTCCAAAATTCAGCGATTCCCCATCTCAGCCCAGAAAGCAGGTAGAACAAGTTTTGTGGTGCCTTTCAGCTGCCTACCGGGGTAGTGTAAAAACTACCAACAGAACTCGTTTCTGGCACCTTCCCCGGTGGAGGTGTGCATGGGGTGTGTTTGGAACATTTTGTTACCAGCCGAGTCCAAAATTCAGCCGTTCCCCATCTCAGCCCAGAAAGCAGGTAGAACAAGTTTTGTGGTGCCTTTCTCTTGCCTACCGGGGTAGTGTAAAAACTACCAACAGAACTCGTTTCTGGCACCTTCCCCGGTGGAGGTGTGCATGGGGTGTGTTTGGAACATTTTGTCACCAGCCGAGTCCAAAATTCAGCGATTCCCCATCTCAGCCCAGAAAGCAGGTAGAACAAGTTTTGTGGTGCCTTTCAGCTGCCTACCGGGGTAGTGTAAAAACTACCAACAGAACTCCTTTCTGGCACCTTCCCCGGTGGAGTTGTGCATGGGGTGTGTTTGGAACATTTTGTCACCAGCCGAGTCCAAAATTCAGCGATTCCCCATCTCAGCCCAGAAAGCAGGTAGAACAAGTTTTGTGGTGCCTTTCAGCTGCCTACCGGGGTAGTGTAAAAACTACCAACAGAACTCGTTTCTGGCACCTTCCCCGGTGGAGTTGTGCATGGGGTGTGTTTGGAACATTTTGTTACCAGCCGAGTCCAAAATTCAGCCGTTCCCCATCTCAGCCCAGAAAGCAGGTACAACAAGTTTTGTGGTGCCTTTCAGCTGCCTACCGGGGTAGTGTAAAAACTACCAACAGAAATCGTTTCTGGCACCTTCCCCGGTGGAGTTGTGCATGGGGTGTGTTTGGAACATTTTGTCACCAGCCGAGTCCAAAATTCAGCGATTCCCCATCTCAGCCCAGAAAGCAGGTAGAACAAGTTTTGTGGTGCCTTTCAGCTGCCTACCGGGGTAGTGTAAAAACTACCAACAGAACTCGTTTCTGGCACCTTCCCCGGTGGAGGTGTGCATGGGGTGTGTTTGGAACATTTTGTCACCAGCCGAGTCCAAAATTCAGCGATTCCCCATCTCAGCCCAGAAAGCAGGTAGAACAAGTTTTGTGGTGCCTTTCAGCTGCCTACCGGGGTAGTGTAAAAACTACCAACAGAACTCGTTTCTGGCACCTTCCCCGGTGGAGTTGTGCATGGGGTGTGTTTGGAACATTTTGTCACCAGCCGAGTCCAAAATTCAGCGATTCCCCATCTCAGCCCAGAAAGCAGGTAGAACAAGTTTTGTGGTGCCTTTCAGCTGCCTACCGGGGTAGTGTAAAAACTACCAACAGAACTCGTTTCTGGCACCTTCCCCGGTGGAGTTGTGCATGGGGTGTGTTTGGAACATTTTGTCACCAGCCGAGTCCAAAATTCAGCGATTCCCCATCTCAGCCCAGAAAGCAGGTAGAACAAGTTTTGTGGTGCCTTTCAGCTGCCTACCGGGGTAGTGTAAAAACTACCAACAGAACTCATTTCTGGCACCTTCCCCGGTGGAGTTGTGCATGGGGTGTGTTTGGAACATTTTGTCACCAGCCGAGTCCAAAATTCAGCGATTCCCCATCTCAGCCCAGAAAGCAGGTAGAACAAGTTTTGTGGTGCCTTTCAGCTGCCTACCGGGGTAGTGTAAAAACTACCAACAGAACTCGTTTCTGGCACCTTCCCCGGTGGAGTTGTGCATGGGGTGTGTTTGGAACATTTTGTTACCAGCCGAGTCCAAAATTCAGCCGTTCCCCATCTCAGCCCAGAAAGCAGGTAGAACAAGTTTTGTGGTGCCTTTCAGCTGCCTACCGGGGTAGTGTAAAAACTACCAACAGAACTCGTTTCTGGCACCTTCCCCGGTGGAGGTGTGCATGGGGTGTGTTTGGAACATTTTGTCACCAGCCGAGTCCAAAATTCAGCGATTCCCCATCTCAGCCCAGAAAGCAGGTAGAACAAGTTTTGTGGTGCCTTTCAGCTGCCTACCGGGGTAGTGTAAAAACTACCAACAGAACTCGTTTCTGGCACCTTCCCCGGTGGAGTTGTGCATGGGGTGTGTTTGGAACATTTTGTCACCAGCCGAGTCCAAAATTCAGCGATTCCCCATCTCAGCCCAGAAAGCAGGTAGAACCGGTTTTATGGTGCCTTTCAGCTGCCTACCGGGGTAGTGTAAAAACTACCAACAGAACTCGTTTCTGGCACCTTCCCCGGTGGAGTTGTGCATGGGGTGTGTTTGGAACATTTTGTCACCAGCCGAGTCCAAAATTCAGCGATTCCCCATCTCAGCCCAGAAAGCAGGTAGAACAAGTTTTGTGGTGCCTTTCAGCTGCCTACCGGGGTAGTGTAAAAACTACCAACAGAACTCATTTCTGGCACCTTCCCCGGTGGAGGTGTGCATGGGGTGTGTTTGGAACATTTTGTCACCAGCCGAGTCCAAAATTCAGCGATTCCCCATCTCAGCCCAGAAAGCAGGTAGAACAAGTTTTGTGGTGCCTTTCAGCTGCCTACCGGGGTAGTGTAAAAACTACCAACAGAACTCGTTTCTGGCACCTTCCCCGGTGGAGTTGTGCATGGGGTGTGTTTGGAACATTTTGTTACCAGCCGAGTCCAAAATTCAGCCGTTCCCCATCTCAGCCCAGAAAGCAGGTACAACAAGTTTTGTGGTGCCTTTCTCTTGCCTACCGGGGTAGTGTAAAAACTACCAACAGAACTCGTTTCTGGCACCTTCCCCGGTGGAGGTGTGCATGGGGTGTGTTTGGAACATTTTGTCAGCAGCCGAGTCCAAAATTCAGCGATTCCCCATCTCAGCCCAGAAAGCAGGTAGAACAAGTTTTGTGGTGCCTTTCAGCTGCCTACCGGGGTAGTGTAAAAACTACCAAGAGAACTCGTTTCTGGCACCTTCCCCGGTGGAGGTGTGCATGGGGTGTGTTTGGAACATTTTGTCACCAGCCGAGTCCAAAATTCAGCGATTCCCCATCTCAGCCCAGAAAGCAGGTAGAACCGGTTTTATGGTGCCTTTCAGCTGCCTACCGGGGTAGTGTAAAAACTACCAACAGAACTCGTTTCTGGCACCTTCCCCGGTGGAGTTGTGCATGGGGTGTGTTTGGAACATTTTGTCACCAGCCGAGTCCAAAATTCAGCGATTCCCCATCTCAGCCCAGAAAGCAGGTAGAACAAGTTTTGTGGTGCCTTTCAGCTGCCTACCGGGGTAGTGTAAAAACTACCAACAGAACTCGTTTCTGGCACCTTCCCCGGTGGAGGTGTGCATGGGGTGTGTTTGGAACATTTTGTCACCAGCCGAGTCCAAAATTCAGCGATTCCCCATCTCAGCCCAGAAAGCAGGTAGAACCGGTTTTATGGTGCCTTTCAGCTGCCTACCGGGGTAGTGTAAAAACTACCAACAGAACTCCTTTCTGGCACCTTCCCCGGTGGAGGTGTGCATGGGGTGTGTTTGGAACATTTTGTCACCAGCCGAGTCCAAAATTCAGCGATTCCCCATCTCAGCCCAGAAAGCAGGTAGAACAAGTTTTGTGGTGCCTTTCAGCTGCCTACCGGGGTAGTGTAAAAACTACCAACAGAAATCGTTTCTGGCACCTTCCCCGGTGGAGTTGTGCATGGGGTGTGTTTGGAACATTTTGTCACCAGCCGAGTCCAAAATTCAGCGATTCCCCATCTCAGCCCAGAAAGCAGGTACAACAAGTTTTGTGGTGCCTTTCAGCTGCCTACCGGGGTAGTGTAAAAACTACCAACAGAACTCGTTTCTGGCACCTTCCCCGGTGGAGGTGTGCATGGGGTGTGTTTGGAACATTTTGTCACCAGCCGAGTCCAAAATTCAGCGATTCCCCATCTCAGCCCAGAAAGCAGGTAGAACAAGTTTTGTGGTGCCTTTCAGCTGCCTACCGGGGTAGTGTAAAAACTACCAACAGAACTCGTTTCTGGCACCTTCCCCGGTGGAGTTGTGCATGGGGTGTGTTTGGAACATTTTGTCACCAGCCGAGTCCAAAATTCAGCGATTCCCCATCTCAGCCCAGAAAGCAGGTAGAACAAGTTTTGTGGTGCCTTTCAGCTGCCTACCGGGGTAGTGTAAAAACTACCAACAGAACTCGTTTCTGGCACCTTCCCCGGTGGAGTTGTGCATGGGGTGTGTTTGGAACATTTTGTCACCAGCCGAGTCCAAAATTCAGCGATTCCCCATCTCAGCCCAGAAAGCAGGTAGAACAAGTTTTGTGGTGCCTTTCAGCTGCCTACCGGGGTAGTGTAAAAACTACCAACAGAACTCGTTTCTGGCACCTTCCCCGGTGGAGTTGTGCATGGGGTGTGTTTGGAACATTTTGTCACCAGCCGAGTCCAAAATTCAGCGATTCCCCATCTCAGCCCAGAAAGCAGGTAGAACAAGTTTTGTGGTGCCTTTCAGCTGCCTACCGGGGTAGTGTAAAAACTACCAACAGAACTCCTTTCTGGCACCTTCCCCGGTGGAGTTGTGCATGGGGTGTGTTTGGAACATTTTGTCACCAGCCGAGTCCAAAATTCAGCGATTCCCCATCTCAGCCCAGAAAGCAGGTAGAACAAGTTTTGTGGTGCCTTTCAGCTGCCTACCGGGGTAGTGTAAAAACTACCAACAGAACTCGTTTCTGGCACCTTCCCCGGTGGAGTTGTGCATGGGGTGTGTTTGGAACATTTTGTTACCAGCCGAGTCCAAAATTCAGCCGTTCCCCATCTCAGCCCAGAAAGCAGGTAGAACAAGTTTTGTGGTGCCTTTCTCTTGCCTACCGGGGTAGTGTAAAAACTACCAACAGAACTCGTTTCTGGCACCTTCCCCGGTGGAGTTGTGCATGGGGTGTGTTTGGAACATTTTGTCACCAGCCGAGTCCAAAATTCAGCGATTCCCCATCTCAGCCCAGAAAGCAGGTAGAACAAGTTTTGTGGTGCCTTTCAGCTGCCTACCGGGGTAGTGTAAAAACTACCAACAGAACTCGTTTCTGGCACCTTCCCCGGTGGAGGTGTGCATGGGGTGTGTTTGGAACATTTTGTCACCAGCCGAGTCCAAAATTCAGCGATTCCCCATCTCAGCCCAGAAAGCAGGTAGAACCGGTTTTATGGTGCCTTTCTCTTGCCTACCGGGGTAGTGTAAAAACTACCAACAGAACTCGTTTCTGGCACCTTCCCCGGTGGAGTTGTGCATGGGGTGTGTTTGGAACATTTTGTCACCAGCCGAGTCCAAAATTCAGCGATTCCCCATCTCAGCCCAGAAAGCAGGTAGAACAAGTTTTGTGGTGCCTTTCAGCTGCCTACCGGGGTAGTGTAAAAACTACCAACAGAACTCGTTTCTGGCACCTTCCCCGGTGGAGTTGTGCATGGGGTGTGTTTGGAACATTTTGTCACCAGCCGAGTCCAAAATTCAGCGATTCCCCATCTCAGCCCAGAAAGCAGGTAGAACAAGTTTTGTGGTGCCTTTCAGCTGCCTACCGGGGTAGTGTAAAAACTACCAACAGAACTCGTTTCTGGCACCTTCCCCGGTGGAGTTGTGCATGGGGTGTGTTTGGAACATTTTGTCACCAGCCGAGTCCAAAATTCAGCGATTCCCCATCTCAGCCCAGAAAGCAGGTAGAACAAGTTTTGTGGTGCCTTTCAGCTGCCTACCGGGGTAGTGTAAAAACTACCAACAGAACTCCTTTCTGGCACCTTCCCCGGTGGAGTTGTGCATGGGGTGTGTTTGGAACATTTTGTCACCAGCCGAGTCCAAAATTCAGCGATTCCCCATCTCAGCCCAGAAAGCAGGTAGAACAAGTTTTGTGGTGCCTTTCAGCTGCCTACCGGGGTAGTGTAAAAACTACCAACAGAACTCGTTTCTGGCACCTTCCCCGGTGGAGTTGTGCATGGGGTGTGTTTGGAACATTTTGTTACCAGCCGAGTCCAAAATTCAGCCGTTCCCCATCTCAGCCCAGAAAGCAGGTAGAACAAGTTTTGTGGTGCCTTTCTCTTGCCTACCGGGGTAGTGTAAAAACTACCAACAGAACTCGTTTCTGGCACCTTCCCCGGTGGAGTTGTGCATGGGGTGTGTTTGGAACATTTTGTCACCAGCCGAGTCCAAAATTCAGCGATTCCCCATCTCAGCCCAGAAAGCAGGTAGAACAAGTTTTGTGGTGCCTTTCAGCTGCCTACCGGGGTAGTGTAAAAACTACCAACAGAACTCGTTTCTGGCACCTTCCCCGGTGGAGGTGTGCATGGGGTGTGTTTGGAACATTTTGTCACCAGCCGAGTCCAAAATTCAGCGATTCCCCATCTCAGCCCAGAAAGCAGGTAGAACCGGTTTTATGGTGCCTTTCTCTTGCCTACCGGGGTAGTGTAAAAACTACCAACAGAACTCGTTTCTGGCACCTTCCCCGGTGGAGTTGTGCATGGGGTGTGTTTGGAACATTTTGTCACCAGCCGAGTCCAAAATTCAGCGATTCCCCATCTCAGCCCAGAAAGCAGGTAGAACAAGTTTTGTGGTGCCTTTCAGCTGCCTACCGGGGTAGTGTAAAAACTACCAAGAGAACTCGTTTCTGGCACCTTCCCCGGTGGAGGTGTGCATGGGGTGTGTTTGGAACATTTTGTCACCAGCCGAGTCCAAAATTCAGCGATTCCCCATCTCAGCCCAGAAAGCAGGTAGAACCGGTTTTATGGTGCCTTTCAGCTGCCTACCGGGGTAGTGTAAAAACTACCAACAGAACTCGTTTCTGGCACCTTCCCCGGTGGAGTTGTGCATGGGGTGTGTTTGGAACATTTTGTCACCAGCCGAGTCCAAAATTCAGCGATTCCCCATCTCAGCCCAGAAAGCAGGTAGAACAAGTTTTGTGGTGCCTTTCAGCTGCCTACCGGGGTAGTGTAAAAACTACCAACAGAACTCGTTTCTGGCACCTTCCCCGGTGGAGGTGTGCATGGGGTGTGTTTGGAACATTTTGTCACCAGCCGAGTCCAAAATTCAGCGATTCCCCATCTCAGCCCAGAAAGCAGGTAGAACCGGTTTTATGGTGCCTTTCAGCTGCCTACCGGGGTAGTGTAAAAACTACCAACAGAACTCCTTTCTGGCACCTTCCCCGGTGGAGTTGTGCATGGGGTGTGTTTGGAACATTTTGTCACCAGCCGAGTCCAAAATTCAGCGATTCCCCATCTCAGCCCAGAAAGCAGGTAGAACAAGTTTTGTGGTGCCTTTCAGCTGCCTACCGGGGTAGTGTAAAAACTACCAACAGAACTCGTTTCTGGCACCTTCCCCGGTGGAGTTGTGCATGGGGTGTGTTTGGAACATTTTGTCACCAGCCGAGTCCAAAATTCAGCGATTCCCCATCTCAGCCCAGAAAGCAGGTACAACAAGTTTTGTGGTGCCTTTCAGCTGCCTACCGGGGTAGTGTAAAAACTACCAACAGAACTCGTTTCTGGCACCTTCCCCGGTGGAGGTGTGCATGGGGTGTGTTTGGAACATTTTGTCACCAGCCGAGTCCAAAATTCAGCGATTCCCCATCTCAGCCCAGAAAGCAGGTAGAACAAGTTTTGTGGTGCCTTTCAGCTGCCTACCGGGGTAGTGTAAAAACTACCAACAGAACTCGTTTCTGGCACCTTCCCCGGTGGAGTTGTGCATGGGGTGTGTTTGGAACATTTTGTCACCAGCCGAGTCCAAAATTCAGCGATTCCCCATCTCAGCCCAGAAAGCAGGTAGAACAAGTTTTGTGGTGCCTTTCAGCTGCCTACCGGGGTAGTGTAAAAACTACCAACAGAACTCATTTCTGGCACCTTCCCCGGTGGAGTTGTGCATGGGGTGTGTTTGGAACATTTTGTCACCAGCCGAGTCCAAAATTCAGCGATTCCCCATCTCAGCCCAGAAAGCAGGTAGAACAAGTTTTGTGGTGCCTTTCAGCTGCCTACCGGGGTAGTGTAAAAACTACCAACAGAACTCGTTTCTGGCACCTTCCCCGGTGGAGTTGTGCATGGGGTGTGTTTGGAACATTTTGTTACCAGCCGAGTCCAAAATTCAGCCGTTCCCCATCTCAGCCCAGAAAGCAGGTAGAACAAGTTTTGTGGTGCCTTTCAGCTGCCTACCGGGGTAGTGTAAAAACTACCAACAGAACTCGTTTCTGGCACCTTCCCCGGTGGAGTTGTGCATGGGGTGTGTTTGGAACATTTTGTCACCAGCCGAGTCCAAAATTCAGCGATTCCCCATCTCAGCCCAGAAAGCAGGTAGAACAAGTTTTGTGGTGCCTTTCAGCTGCCTACCGGGGTAGTGTAAAAACTACCAACAGAACTCGTTTCTGGCACCTTCCCCGGTGGAGGTGTGCATGGGGTGTGTTTGGAACATTTTGTCAGCAGCCGAGTCCAAAATTCAGCGATTCCCCATCTCAGCCCAGAAAGCAGGTAGAACAAGTTTTGTGGTGCCTTTCAGCTGCCTACCGGGGTAGTGTAAAAACTACCAACAGAACTCGTTTCTGGCACCTTCCCCGGTGGAGGTGTGCATGGGGTGTGTTTGGAACATTTTGTCACCAGCCGAGTCGAAAATTCAGCGATTCCCCATCTCAGCCCAGAAAGCAGGTAGAACAAGTTTTGTGGTGCCTTTCAGCTGCCTACCGGGGTAGTGTAAAAACTACCAACAGAACTCGTTTCTGGCACCTTCCCCGGTGGAGGTGTGCATGGGGTGTGTTTGGAACATTTTGTCACCAGCCGAGTCCAAAATTCAGCGATTCCCCATCTCAGCCCAGAAAGCAGGTAGAACCGGTTTTATGGTGCCTTTCAGCTGCCTACCGGGGTAGTGTAAAAACTACCAACAGAACTCGTTTCTGGCACCTTCCCCGGTGGAGTTGTGCATGGGGTGTGTTTGGAACATTTTGTCACCAGCCGAGTCCAAAATTCAGCGATTCCCCATCTCAGCCCAGAAAGCAGGTAGAACAAGTTTTGTGGTGCCTTTCAGCTGCCTACCGGGGTAGTGTAAAAACTACCAACAGAACTCGTTTCTGGCACCTTCCCCGGTGGAGTTGTGCATGGGGTGTGTTTGGAACATTTTGTCAGCAGCCGAGTCCAAAATTCAGCGATTCCCCATCTCAGCCCAGAAAGCAGGTACAACAAGTTTTGTGGTGCCTTTCAGCTGCCTACCGGGGTAGTGTAAAAACTACCAACAGAACTCGTTTCTGGCACCTTCCCCGGTGGAGTTGTGCATGGGGTGTGTTTGGAACATTTTGTCACCAGCCGAGTCCAAAATTCAGCGATTCCCCATCTCAGCCCAGAAAGCAGGTAGAACAAGTTTTGTGGTGCCTTTCAGCTGCCTACCGGGGTAGTGTAAAAACTACCAACAGAACTCGTTTCTGGCACCTTCCCCGGTGGAGTTGTGCATGGGGTGTGTTTGGAACATTTTGTTACCAGCCGAGTCCAAAATTCAGCCGTTCCCCATCTCAGCCCAGAAAGCAGGTAGAACAAGTTTTGTGGTGCCTTTCTCTTGCCTACCGGGGTAGTGTAAAAACTACCAACAGAACTCGTTTCTGGCACCTTCCCCGGTGGAGGTGTGCATGGGGTGTGTTTGGAACATTTTGTCACCAGCCGAGTCCAAAATTCAGCGATTCCCCATCTCAGCCCAGAAAGCAGGTAGAACAAGTTTTGTGGTGCCTTTCAGCTGCCTACCGGGGTAGTGTAAAAACTACCAACAGAACTCGTTTCTGGCACCTTCCCCGGTGGAGGTGTGCATGGGGTGTGTTTGGAACATTTTGTCAGCAGCCGAGTCCAAAATTCAGCGATTCCCCATCTCAGCCCAGAAAGCAGGTAGAACCGGTTTTATGGTGCCTTTCAGCTGCCTACCGGGGTAGTGTAAAAACTACCAACAGAACTCGTTTCTGGCACCTTCCCCGGTGGAGTTGTGCATGGGGTGTGTTTGGAACATTTTGTCAGCAGCCGAGTCCAAAATTCAGCGATTCCCCATCTCAGCCCAGAAAGCAGGTAGAACCGGTTTTATGGTGCCTTTCAGCTGCCTACCGGGGTAGTGTAAAAACTACCAACAGAACTCGTTTCTGGCACCTTCCCCGGTGGAGTTGTGCATGGGGTGTGTTTGGAACATTTTGTCACCAGCCGAGTCCAAAATTCAGCGATTCCCCATCTCAGCCCAGAAAGCAGGTAGAACAAGTTTTGTGGTGCCTTTCAGCTGCCTACCGGGGTAGTGTAAAAACTACCAACAGAACTCGTTTCTGGCACCTTCCCCGGTGGAGGTGTGCATGGGGTGTGTTTGGAACATTTTGTCACCAGCCGAGTCCAAAATTCAGCGATTCCCCATCTCAGCCCAGAAAGCAGGTAGAACCGGTTTTATGGTGCCTTTCAGCTGCCTACCGGGGTAGTGTAAAAACTACCAACAGAACTCGTTTCTGGCACCTTCCCCGGTGGAGGTGTGCATGGGGTGTGTTTGGAACATTTTGTCACCAGCCGAGTCCAAAATTCAGCGATTCCCCATCTCAGCCCAGAAAGCAGGTAGAACAAGTTTTGTGGTGCCTTTCAGCTGCCTACCGGGGTAGTGTAAAAACTACCAACAGAACTCGTTTCTGGCACCTTCCCCGGTGGAGTTGTGCATGGGGTGTGTTTGGAACATTTTGTCACCAGCCGAGTCCAAAATTCAGCGATTCCCCATCTCAGCCCAGAAAGCAGGTAGAACAAGTTTTGTGGTGCCTTTCAGCTGCCTACCGGGGTAGTGTAAAAACTACCAACAGAACTCGTTTCTGGCACCTTCCCCGGTGGAGTTGTGCATGGGGTGTGTTTGGAACATTTTGTCACCAGCCGAGTCCAAAATTCAGCGATTCCCCATCTCAGCCCAGAAAGCAGGTACAACAAGTTTTGTGGTGCCTTTCAGCTGCCTACCGGGGTAGTGTAAAAACTACCAACAGAACTCGTTTCTGGCACCTTCCCCGGTGGAGTTGTGCATGGGGTGTGTTTGGAACATTTTGTCACCAGCCGAGTCCAAAATTCAGCGATTCCCCATCTCAGCCCAGAAAGCAGGTAGAACAAGTTTTGTGGTGCCTTTCAGCTGCCTACCGGGGTAGTGTAAAAACTACCAACAGAACTCGTTTCTGGCACCTTCCCCGGTGGAGTTGTGCATGGGGTGTGTTTGGAACATTTTGTTACCAGCCGAGTCCAAAATTCAGCCGTTCCCCATCTCAGCCCAGAAAGCAGGTAGAACAAGTTTTGTGGTGCCTTTCTCTTGCCTACCGGGGTAGTGTAAAAACTACCAACAGAACTCGTTTCTGGCACCTTCCCCGGTGGAGGTGTGCATGGGGTGTGTTTGGAACATTTTGTCACCAGCCGAGTCCAAAATTCAGCGATTCCCCATCTCAGCCCAGAAAGCAGGTAGAACAAGTTTTGTGGTGCCTTTCAGCTGCCTACCGGGGTAGTGTAAAAACTACCAACAGAACTCGTTTCTGGCACCTTCCCCGGTGGAGGTGTGCATGGGGTGTGTTTGGAACATTTTGTCAGCAGCCGAGTCCAAAATTCAGCGATTCCCCATCTCAGCCCAGAAAGCAGGTAGAACCGGTTTTATGGTGCCTTTCAGCTGCCTACCGGGGTAGTGTAAAAACTACCAACAGAACTCGTTTCTGGCACCTTCCCCGGTGGAGTTGTGCATGGGGTGTGTTTGGAACATTTTGTCAGCAAGCCGAGTCCAAAATTCAGCGATTCCCCATCTCAGCCCAGAAAGCAGGTAGAACAAGTTTTGTGGTGCCTTTCAGCTGCCTACCGGGGTAGTGTAAAAACTACCAACAGAACTCGTTTCTGGCACCTTCCCCGGTGGAGTTGTGCATGGGGTGTGTTTGGAACATTTTGTCACCAGCCGAGTCCAAAATTCAGCGATTCCCCATCTCAGCCCAGAAAGCAGGTAGAACAAGTTTTGTGGTGCCTTTCTCTTGCCTACCGGGGTAGTGTAAAAACTACCAACAGAACTCGTTTCTGGCACCTTCCCCGGTGGAGTTGTGCATGGGGTGTGTTTGGAACATTTTGTCACAAGCCGAGTCGAAAAGTCAGCGATTCCCCATCTCAGCCCAGAAAGCAGGTAGAACAAGTTTTGTGGTGCCTTTCAGCTGCCTACCGGGGTAGTGTAAAAACTACCAACAGAACTCGTTTCTGGCACCTTCCCCGGTGGAGTTGTGCATGGGGTGTGTTTGGAACATTTTGTCACCAGCCGAGTCGAAAATTCAGCGATTCCCCATCTCAGCCCAGAAAGCAGGTAGAACAAGTTTTGTGGTGCCTTTCTCTTGCCTACCGGGGTAGTGTAAAAACTACCAACAGAACTCGTTTCTGGCACCTTCCCCGGTGGAGTTGTGCATGGGGTGTGTTTGGAACATTTTGTCACCAGCCGAGTCCAAAATTCAGCGATTCCCCATCTCAGCCCAGAAAGCAGGTAGAACAAGTTTTGTGGTGCCTTTCAGCTGCCTACCGGGGTAGTGTAAAAACTACCAACAGAACTCGTTTCTGGCACCTTCCCCGGTGGAGTTGTGCATGGGGTGTGTTTGGAACATTTTGTTACCAGCCGAGTCCAAAATTCAGCCGTTCCCCATCTCAGCCCAGAAAGCAGGTAGAACAAGTTTTGTGGTGCCTTTCAGCTGCCTACCGGGGTAGTGTAAAAACTACCAACAGAACTCGTTTCTGGCACCTTCCCCGGTGGAGTTGTGCATGGGGTGTGTTTGGAACATTTTGTCACCAGCCGAGTCCAAAATTCAGTGATTCCCCATCTCAGCCCAGAAAGCAGGTAGAACAAGTTTTGTGGTGCCTTTCAGCTGCCTACTGGGGTAGTGTAAAAACTACCAACAGAACTCCTTTCTGGCACCTTCCCCGGTGGAGTTGTGCATGGGGTGTGTTTGGAACATTTTGTCACCAGCCGAGTCCAAAATTCAGCGATTCCCCATCTCAGCCCAGAAAGCAGGTAGAACAAGTTTTGTGGTGCCTTTCAGCTGCCTACCGGGGTAGTGTAAAAAACTACCAACAGAACTCGTTTCTGGCACCTTCCCCGGTGGAGTTGTGCATGGGGTGTGTTTGGAACATTTTGTCACCAGCCGAGTCCAAAATTCAGCGATTCCCCATCTCAGCCCAGAAAGCAGGTACAACAAGTTTTGTGGTGCCTTTCAGCTGCCTACCGGGGTAGTGTAAAAACTACCAACAGAACTCGTTTCTGGCACCTTCCCTGGTGGAGGTGTGCATGGGGTGTGTTTGGAACATTTTGTTACCAGCCGAGTCCAAAATTCAGCCGTTCCCCATCTCAGCCCAGAAAGCAGGTAGAACAAGTTTTGTGGTGCCTTTCTCTTGCCTACCGGGGTAGTGTAAAAACTACCAACAGAACTCGTTTCTGGCACCTTCCCCGGTGGAGGTGTGCATGGGGTGTGTTTGGAACATTTTGTCACCAGCCGAGTCCAAAATTCAGCGATTCCCCATCTCAGCCCAGAGCAGGTAGAACAAGTTTTGTGGTGCCTTTCAGCTGCCTACTGGGGTAGTGTAAAAACTACCAACAGAACTCCTTTCTGGCACCTTCCCCGGTGGAGTTGTGCATGGGGTGTGTTTGGAACATTTTGTCACCAGCCGAGTCCAAAATTCAGCGATTCCCCATCTCAGCCCAGAAAGCAGGTAGAACAAGTTTTGTGGTGCCTTTCAGCTGCCTACCGGGGTAGTGTAAAAACTACCAACAGAACTCGTTTCTGGCACCTTCCCCGGTGGAGGTGTGCATGGGGTGTGTTTGGAACATTTTGTCAGCAGCCGAGTCCAAAATTCAGCGATTCCCCATCTCAGCCCAGAAAGCAGGTAGAACCGGTTTTATGGTGCCTTTCAGCTGCCTACCGGGGTAGTGTAAAAACTACCAACAGAACTCCTTTCTGGCACCTTCCCCGGTGGAGGTGTGCATGGAGTGTGTTTGGAACATTTTGTCACCAGCCGAGTCCAAAATTCAGCGATTCCCCATCTCAGCCCAGAAAGCAGGTAGAACAAGTTTTGTGGTGCCTTTCAGCTGCCTACCGGGGTAGTGTAAAAACTACCAACAGAACTCGTTTCTGGCACCTTCCCCGGTGGAGGTGTGCATGGGGTGTGTTTGGAACATTTTGTCAGCAGCCGAGTCCAAAATTCAGCGATTCCCCATCTCAGCCCAGAAAGCAGGTAGAACAAGTTTTGTGGTGCCTTTCTCTTGCCTACCGGGGTAGTGTAAAAACTACCAACAGAACTCGTTTCTGGCACCTTCCCCGGTGGAGTTGTGCATGGGGTGTGTTTGGAACATTTTGTCACCAGCCGAGTCCAAAATTCAGCGATTCCCCATCTCAGCCCAGAAAGCAGGTAGAACAAGTTTTGTGGTGCCTTTCAGCTGCCTACCGGGGTAGTGTAAAAACTACCAACAGAACTCCTTTCTGGCACCTTCCCCGGTGGAGGTGTGCATGGGGTGTGTTTGGAACATTTTGTCACCAGCCGAGTCCAAAATTCAGCGATTCCCCATCTCAGCCCAGAAAGCAGGTAGAACAAGTTTTGTGGTGCCTTTCAGCTGCCTACCGGGGTAGTGTAAAAACTACCAACAGAACTCGTTTCTGGCACCTTCCCCGGTGGAGTTGTGCATGGGGTGTGTTTGGAACATTTTGTCACCAGCCGAGTCCAAAATTCAGCGATTCCCCATCTCAGCCCAGAAAGCAGGTAGAACAAGTTTTGTGGTGCCTTTCAGCTGCCTACCGGGGTAGTGTAAAAACTACCAACAGAACTCGTTTCTGGCACCTTCCCCGGTGGAGTTGTGCATGGGGTGTGTTTGGAACATTTTGTCACCAGCCGAGTCCAAAATTCAGCGATTCCCCATCTCAGCCCAGAAAGCAGGTAGAACAAGTTTTGTGGTGCCTTTCTCTTGCCTACCGGGGTAGTGTAAAAACTACCAACAGAACTCGTTTCTGGCACCTTCCCCGGTGGAGTTGTGCATGGGGTGTGTTTGGAACATTTTGTCACCAGCCGAGTCCAAAATTCAGCGATTCCCCATCTCAGCCCAGAAAGCAGGTACAACAAGTTTTGTGGTGCCTTTCAGCTGCCTACCGGGGTAGTGTAAAAACTACCAACAGAACTCGTTTCTGGCACCTTCCCCGGTGGAGTTGTGCATGGGGTGTGTTTGGAACATTTTGTTACCAGCCGAGTCCAAAATTCAGCCGTTCCCCATCTCAGCCCAGAAAGCAGGTAGAACAAGTTTTGTGGTGCCTTTCTCTTGCCTACCGGGGTAGTGTAAAAACTACCAACAGAACTCCTTTCTGGCACCTTCCCCGGTGGAGGTGTGCATGGGGTGTGTTTGGAACATTTTGTCACCAGCCGAGTCCAAAATTCAGCGATTCCCCATCTCAGCCCAGAAAGCAGGTACAACAAGTTTTGTGGTGCCTTTCTCTTGCCTACCGGGGTAGTGTAAAAACTACCAACAGAACTCGTTTCTGGCACCTTCCCCGGTGGAGGTGTGCATGGGGTGTGTTTGGAACATTTTGTCAGCAGCCGAGTCCAAAATTCAGCGATTCCCCATCTCAGCCCAGAAAGCAGGTACAACAAGTTTTGTGGTGCCTTTCAGCTGCCTACCGGGGTAGTGTAAAAACTACCAAGAGAACTCGTTTCTGGCACCTTCCCCGGTGGAGGTGTGCATGGGGTGTGTTTGGAACATTTTGTCAGCAGCCGAGTCCAAAATTCAGCGATTCCCCATCTCAGCCCAGAAAGCAGGTAGAACCGGTTTTATGGTGCCTTTCAGCTGCCTACCGGGGTAGTGTAAAAACTACCAACAGAACTCGTTTCTGGCACCTTCCCCGGTGGAGTTGTGCATGGGGTGTGTTTGGAACATTTTGTCAGCAGCCGAGTCCAAAATTCAGCGATTTCCCATCTCAGCCCAGAAAGCAGGTAGAACAAGTTTTGTGGTGCCTTTCAGCTGCCTACCGGGGTAGTGTAAAAACTACCAACAGAACTCGTTTCTGGCACCTTCCCCGGTGGAGGTGTGCATGGGGTGTGTTTGGAACATTTTGTCACCAGCCGAGTCCAAAATTCAGCGATTCCCCATCTCAGCCCAGAAAGCAGGTAGAACCGGTTTTATGGTGCCTTTCAGCTGCCTACCGGGGTAGTGTAAAAACTACCAACAGAACTCGTTTCTGGCACCTTCCCCGGTGGAGTTGTGCATGGGGTGTGTTTGGAACATTTTGTCACCAGCCGAGTCCAAAATTCAGCGATTCCCCATCTCAGCCCAGAAAGCAGGTAGAACAAGTTTTGTGGTGCCTTTCAGCTGCCTACCGGGGTAGTGTAAAAACTACCAACAGAACTCGTTTCTGGCACCTTCCCCGGTGGAGTTGTGCATGGGGTGTGTTTGGAACATTTTGTCACCAGCCGAGTCCAAAATTCAGCGATTCCCCATCTCAGCCCAGAAAGCAGGTAGAACAAGTTTTGTGGTGCCTTTCAGCTGCCTACCGGGGTAGTGTAAAAACTACCAAGAGAACTCGTTTCTGGCACCTTCCCCGGTGGAGGTGTGCATGGGGTGTGTTTGGAACATTTTGTCAGCAGCCGAGTCCAAAATTCAGCGATTCCCCATCTCAGCCCAGAAAGCAGGTAGAACCGGTTTTATGGTGCCTTTCAGCTGCCTACCGGGGTAGTGTAAAAACTACCAACAGAACTCGTTTCTGGCACCTTCCCCGGTGGAGTTGTGCATGGGGTGTGTTTGGAACATTTTGTCAGCAGCCGAGTCCAAAATTCAGCGATTTCCCATCTCAGCCCAGAAAGCAGGTAGAACAAGTTTTGTGGTGCCTTTCAGCTGCCTACCGGGGTAGTGTAAAAACTACCAACAGAACTCGTTTCTGGCACCTTCCCCGGTGGAGGTGTGCATGGGGTGTGTTTGGAACATTTTGTCACCAGCCGAGTCCAAAATTCAGCGATTCCCCATCTCAGCCCAGAAAGCAGGTAGAACAAGTTTTGTGGTGCCTTTCAGCTGCCTACCGGGGTAGTGTAAAAACTACCAAGAGAACTCGTTTCTGGCACCTTCCCCGGTGGAGTTGTGCATGGGGTGTGTTTGGAACATTTTGTCAGCAGCCGAGTCCAAAATTCAGCGATTCCCCATCTCAGCCCAGAAAGCAGGTAGAACAAGTTTTGTGGTGCCTTTCAGCTGCCTACCGGGGTAGTGTAAAAACTACCAACAGAACTCGTTTCTGGCACCTTCCCCGGTGGAGTTGTGCATGGGGTGTGTTTGGAACATTTTGTCACCAGCCGAGTCCAAAATTCAGCGATTCCCCATCTCAGCCCAGAAAGCAGGTAGAACAAGTTTTGTGGTGCCTTTCAGCTGCCTACCGGGGTAGTGTAAAAACTACCAACAGAACTCGTTTCTGGCACCTTCCCCGGTGGAGTTGTGCATGGGGTGTGTTTGGAACATTTTGTCACAAGCCGAGTCGAAAAGTCAGCGATTCCCCATCTCAGCCCAGAAAGCAGGTAGAACAAGTTTTGTGGTGCCTTTCAGCTGCCTACCGGGGTAGTGTAAAAAACTACCAACAGAACTCGTTTCTGGCACCTTCCCCGGTGGAGGTGTGCATGGGGTGTGTTTGGAACATTTTGTCACCAGCCGAGTCCAAAATTCAGCGATTCCCCATCTCAGCCCAGAAAGCAGGTAGAACAAGTTTTGTGGTGCCTTTCAGCTGCCTACCGGGGTAGTGTAAAAACTACCAACAGAACTCCTTTCTGGCACCTTCCCCGGTGGAGTTGTGCATGGGGTGTGTTTGGAACATTTTGTCACCAGCCGAGTCCAAAATTCAGCGATTCCCCATCTCAGCCCAGAAAGCAGGTAGAACAAGTTTTGTGGTGCCTTTCAGCTGCCTACCGGGGTAGTGTAAAAACTACCAACAGAACTCGTTTCTGGCACCTTCCCCGGTGGAGTTGTGCATGGGGTGTGTTTGGAACATTTTGTCACCAGCCGAGTCCAAAATTCAGCGATTCCCCATCTCAGCCCAGAAAGCAGGTACAACAAGTTTTGTGGTGCCTTTCAGCTGCCTACCGGGGTAGTGTAAAAACTACCAACAGAACTCGTTTCTGGCACCTTCCCTGGTGGAGGTGTGCATGGGGTGTGTTTGGAACATTTTGTTACCAGCCGAGTCCAAAATTCAGCCGTTCCCCATCTCAGCCCAGAAAGCAGGTAGAACAAGTTTTGTGGTGCCTTTCTCTTGCCTACCGGTGTAGTGTAAAAACTACCAACAGAACTCGTTTCTGGCACCTTCCCCGGTGGAGGTGTGCATGGGGTGTGTTTGGAACATTTTGTCACCAGCCGAGTCCAAAATTCAGCGATTCCCCATCTCAGCCCAGAAAGCAGGTAGAACAAGTTTTGTGGTGCCTTTCAGCTGCCTACCGGGGTAGTGTAAAAACTACCAACAGAACTCGTTTCTGGCACCTTCCCCGGTGGAGGTGTGCATGGGGTGTGTTTGGAACATTTTGTCAGCAGCCGAGTCCAAAATTCAGCGATTCCCCATCTCAGCCCAGAAAGCAGGTAGAACAAGTTTTGTGGTGCCTTTCTCTTGCCTACCGGGGTAGTGTAAAAACTACCAACAGAACTCGTTTCTGGCACCTTCCCCGGTGGAGTTGTGCATGGGGTGTGTTTGGAACATTTTGTCACCAGCCGAGTCCAAAATTCAGCGATTCCCCATCTCAGCCCAGAAAGCAGGTAGAACAAGTTTTGTGGTGCCTTTCAGCTGCCTACCGGGGTAGTGTAAAAACTACCAACAGAACTCGTTTCTGGCACCTTCCCCGGTGGAGGTGTGCATGGGGTGTGTTTGGAACATTTTGTCACCAGCCGAGTCCAAAATTCAGCGATTCCCCATCTCAGCCCAGAAAGCAGGTAGAACAAGTTTTGTGGTGCCTTTCAGCTGCCTACCGGGGTAGTGTAAAAACTACCAACAGAACTCGTTTCTGGCACCTTCCCCGGTGGAGGTGTGCATGGGGTGTGTTTGGAACATTTTGTCACCAGCCGAGTCCAAAATTCAGCGATTCCCCATCTCAGCCCAGAAAGCAGGTAGAACAAGTTTTGTGGTGCCTTTCAGCTGCCTACCGGGGTAGTGTAAAAACTACCAACAGAACTCGTTTCTGGCACCTTCCCCGGTGGAGTTGTGCATGGGGTGTGTTTGGAACATTTTGTCACCAGCCGAGTCCAAAATTCAGCGATTCCCCATCTCAGCCCAGAAAGCAGGTAGAACAAGTTTTGTGGTGCCTTTCTCTTGCCTACGGGGGTAGTGTAAAAACTACCAACAGAACTCGTTTCTGGCACCTTCCCCGGTGGAGTTGTGCATGGGGTGTGTTTGGAACATTTTGTCACCAGCCGAGTCCAAAATTCAGCGATTCCCCATCTCAGCCCAGAAAGCAGGTAGAACAAGTTTTGTGGTGCCTTTCAGCTGCCTACCGGGGTAGTGTAAAAACTACCAACAGAACTCGTTTCTGGCACCTTCCCCGGTGGAGTTGTGCATGGGGTGTGTTTGGAACATTTTGTCACCAGCCGAGTCCAAAATTCAGCGATTCCCCATCTCAGCCCAGAAAGCAGGTAGAACAAGTTTTGTGGTGCCTTTCTCTTGCCTACCGGGGTAGTGTAAAAACTACCAACAGAACTCGTTTCTGGCACCTTCCCCGGTGGAGGTGTGCATGGGGTGTGTTTGGAACATTTTGTCACCAGCCGAGTCCAAAATTCAGCGATTCCCCATCTCAGCCCAGAAAGCAGGTAGAACAAGTTTTGTGGTGCCTTTCTCTTGCCTACCGGGGTAGTGTAAAAACTACCAACAGAACTCGTTTCTGGCACCTTCCCCGGTGGAGGTGTGCATGGGGTGTGTTTGGAACATTTTGTCACCAGCCGAGTCCAAAATTCAGCGATTCCCCATCTCAGCCCAGAAAGCAGGTAGAACAAGTTTTGTGGTGCCTTTCAGCTGCCTACCGGGGTAGTGTAAAAACTACCAAGAGAACTCGTTTCTGGCACCTTCCCCGGTGGAGGTGTGCATGGGGTGTGTTTGGAACATTTTGTCAGCAGCCGAGTCCAAAATTCAGCGATTCCCCATCTCAGCCCAGAAAGCAGGTAGAACCGGTTTTATGGTGCCTTTCAGCTGCCTACCGGGGTAGTGTAAAAACTACCAACAGAACTCGTTTCTGGCACCTTCCCCGGTGGAGTTGTGCATGGGGTGTGTTTGGAACATTTTGTCAGCAGCCGAGTCCAAAATTCAGCGATTTCCCATCTCAGCCCAGAAAGCAGGTAGAACAAGTTTTGTGGTGCCTTTCAGCTGCCTACCGGGGTAGTGTAAAAACTACCAACAGAACTCGTTTCTGGCACCTTCCCCGGTGGAGGTGTGCATGGGGTGTGTTTGGAACATTTTGTCACCAGCCGAGTCCAAAATTCAGCGATTCCCCATCTCAGCCCAGAAAGCAGGTAGAACCGGTTTTATGGTGCCTTTCAGCTGCCTACCGGGGTAGTGTAAAAACTACCAACAGAACTCCTTTCTGGCACCTTCCCCGGTGGAGTTGTGCATGGGGTGTGTTTGGAACATTTTGTCACCAGCCGAGTCCAAAATTCAGCGATTCCCCATCTCAGCCCAGAAAGCAGGTAGAACAAGTTTTGTGGTGCCTTTCAGCTGCCTACCGGGGTAGTGTAAAAACTACCAACAGAACTCGTTTCTGGCACCTTCCCCGGTGGAGGTGTGCATGGGGTGTGTTTGGAACATTTTGTCAGCAGCCGAGTCCAAAATTCAGCGATTCCCCATCTCAGCCCAGGAAGCAGGTAGAACAAGTTTTGTGGTGCCTTTCAGCTGCCTACCGGGGTAGTGTAAAAACTACCAACAGAACTCGTTTCTGGCACCTTCCCCGGTGGAGTTGTGCATGGGGTGTGTTTGGAACATTTTGTCACCAGCCGAGTCCAAAATTCAGCGATTCATCATCTCAGCCCAGAAAGCAGGTACAACAAGTTTTGTGGTGCCTTTCAGCTGCCTACCGGGGTAGTGTAAAAACTACCAACAGAACTCGTTTCTGGCACCTTCCCCGGTGGAGGTGTGCATGGGGTGTGTTTGGAACATTTTGTCACCAGCCGAGTCCAAAATTCAGCGATTCCCCATCTCAGCCCAGAAAGCAGGTAGAACAAGTTTTGTGGTGCCTTTCAGCTGCCTACCGGGGTAGTGTAAAAACTACCAACAGAACTCGTTTCTGGCACCTTCCCCGGTGGAGTTGTGCATGGGGTGTGTTTGGAACATTTTGTCACCAGCCGAGTCCAAAATTCAGCGATTCCCCATCTCAGCCCAGAAAGCAGGTAGAACAAGTTTTGTGGTGCCTTTCAGCTGCCTACCGGGGTAGTGTAAAAACTACCAACAGAACTCGTTTCTGGCACCTTCCCCGGTGGAGTTGTGCATGGGGTGTGTTTGGAACATTTTGTCACCAGCCGAGTCCAAAATTCAGCGATTCCCCATCTCAGCCCAGAAAGCAGGTAGAACAAGTTTTGTGGTGCCTTTCTCTTGCCTACCGGGGTAGTGTAAAAACTACCAACAGAACTCGTTTCTGGCACCTTCCCCGGTGGAGGTGTGCATGGGGTGTGTTTGGAACATTTTGTCACCAGCCGAGTCCAAAATTCAGCGATTCCCCATCTCAGCCCAGAAAGCAGGTAGAACAAGTTTTGTGGTGCCTTTCAGCTGCCTACCGGGGTAGTGTAAAAACTACCAAGAGAACTCGTTTCTGGCACCTTCCCCGGTGGAGGTGTGCATGGGGTGTGTTTGGAACATTTTGTCAGCAGCCGAGTCCAAAATTCAGCGATTCCCCATCTCAGCCCAGAAAGCAGGTAGAACCGGTTTTATGGTGCCTTTCAGCTGCCTACCGGGGTAGTGTAAAAACTACCAACAGAACTCGTTTCTGGCACCTTCCCCGGTGGAGTTGTGCATGGGGTGTGTTTGGAACATTTTGTCACCAGCCGAGTCCAAAATTCAGCGATTCCCCATCTCAGCCCAGAAAGCAGGTAGAACAAGTTTTGTGGTGCCTTTCAGCTGCCTACCGGGGTAGTGTAAAAACTACCAACAGAACTCGTTTCTGGCACCTTCCCCGGTGGAGTTGTGCATGGGGTGTGTTTGGAACATTTTGTCACCAGCCGAGTCCAAAATTCAGCGATTCCCCATCTCAGCCCAGAAAGCAGGTAGAACAAGTTTTGTGGTGCCTTTCAGCTGCCTACCGGGGTAGTGTAAAAACTACCAACAGAACTCGTTTCTGGCACCTTCCCCGGTGGAGTTGTGCATGGGGTGTGTTTGGAACATTTTGTCACAAGCCGAGTCGAAAAGTCAGCGATTCCCCATCTCAGCCCAGAAAGCAGGTAGAACAAGTTTTGTGGTGCCTTTCAGCTGCCTACCGGGGTAGTGTAAAAACTACCAACAGAACTCGTTTCTGGCACCTTCCCCGGTGGAGTTGTGCATGGGGTGTGTTTGGAACATTTTGTCACCAGCCGAGTCCAAAATTCAGCGATTCCCCATCTCAGCCCAGAAAGCAGGTAGAACAAGTTTTGTGGTGCCTTTCAGCTGCCTACCGGGGTAGTGTAAAAACTACCAACAGAACTCGTTTCTGGCACCTTCCCCGGTGGAGTTGTGCATGGGGTGTGTTTGGAACATTTTGTCACCAGCCGAGTCCAAAATTCAGCGATTCCCCATCTCAGCCCAGAAAGCAGGTAGAACAAGTTTTGTGGTGCCTTTCAGCTGCCTACCGGGGTAGTGTAAAAACTACCAACAGAACTCGTTTCTGGCACCTTCCCCGGTGGAGTTGTGCATGGGGTGTGTTTGGAACATTTTGTCACAAGCCGAGTCGAAAAGTCAGCGATTCCCCATCTCAGCCCAGAAAGCAGGTAGAACAAGTTTTGTGGTGCCTTTCAGCTGCCTACCGGGGTAGTGTAAAAACTACCAACAGAACTCGTTTCTGGCACCTTCCCCGGTGGAGTTGTGCATGGGGTGTGTTTGGAACATTTTGTCACCAGCCGAGTCCAAAATTCAGCCGTTCCCCATCTCAGCCCAGAAAGCAGGTAGAACAAGTTTTGTGGTGCCTTTCTCTTGCCTACCGGGGTAGTGTAAAAACTACCAACAGAACTCGTTTCTGGCACCTTCCCCGGTGGAGGTGTGCATGGGGTGTGTTTGGAACATTTTGTCACCAGCCGAGTCCAAAATTCAGCGATTCCCCATCTCAGCCCAGAAAGCAGGTAGAACAAGTTTTGTGGTGCCTTTCTCTTGCCTACCGGGGTAGTGTAAAAACTACCAACAGAACTCGTTTCTGGCACCTTCCCCGGTGGAGTTGTGCATGGGGTGTGTTTGGAACATTTTGTCACCAGCCGAGTCGAAAATTCAGCGATTCCCCATCTCAGCCCAGAAAGCAGGTAGAACAAGTTTTGTGGTGCCTTTCAGCTGCCTACCGGGGTAGTGTAAAAACTACCAACAGAACTCGTTTCTGGCACCTTCCCCGGTGGAGTTGTGCATGGGGTGTGTTTGGAACATTTTGTCAGCAGCCGAGTCCAAAATTCAGCGATTCCCCATCTCAGCCCAGAAAGCAGGTAGAACCGGTTTTATGGTGCCTTTCAGCTGCCTACCGGGGTAGTGTAAAAACTACCAACAGAACTCGTTTCTGGCACCTTCCCCGGTGGAGTTGTGCATGGGGTGTGTTTGGAACATTTTGTCAGCAGCCGAGTCCAAAATTCAGCGATTCCCCATCTCAGCCCAGAAAGCAGGTAGAACAAGTTTTGTGGTGCCTTTCAGCTGCCTACCGGGGTAGTGTAAAAACTACCAACAGAACTCGTTTCTGGCACCTTCCCCGGTGGAGGTGTGCATGGGGTGTGTTTGGAACATTTTGTCACCAGCCGAGTCCAAAATTCAGCGATTCCCCATCTCAGCCCAGAAAGCAGGTAGAACCGGTTTTATGGTGCCTTTCAGCTGCCTACCGGGGTAGTGTAAAAACTACCAACAGAACTCCTTTCTGGCACCTTCCCCGGTGGAGGTGTGCATGGGGTGTGTTTGGAACATTTTGTCACCAGCCGAGTCCAAAATTCAGCGATTCCCCATCTCAGCCCAGAAAGCAGGTAGAACAAGTTTTGTGGTGCCTTTCAGCTGCCTACCGGGGTAGTGTAAAAACTACCAACAGAACTCCTTTCTGGCACCTTCCCCGGTGGAGGTGTGCATGGGGTGTGTTTGGAACATTTTGTCAGCAGCCGAGTCCAAAATTCAGCGATTCCCCATCTCAGCCCAGAAAGCAGGTAGAACAAGTTTTGTGGTGCCTTTCAGCTGCCTACCGGGGTAGTGTAAAAACTACCAACAGAAATCGTTTCTGGCACCTTCCCCGGTGGAGTTGTGCATGGGGTGTGTTTGGAACATTTTGTCACCAGCCGAGTCCAAAATTCAGCGATTCCCCATCTCAGCCCAGAAAGCAGGTAGAACAAGTTTTGTGGTGCCTTTCAGCTGCCTACCGGGGTAGTGTAAAAACTACCAACAGAACTCGTTTCTGGCACCTTCCCCGGTGGAGTTGTGCATGGGGTGTGTTTGGAACATTTTGTCACCAGCCGAGTCCAAAATTCAGCGATTCCCCATCTCAGCCCAGAAAGCAGGTAGAACAAGTTTTGTGGTGCCTTTCAGCTGCCTACCGGGGTAGTGTAAAAACTACCAACAGAACTCGTTTCTGGCACCTTCCCCGGTGGAGTTGTGCATGGGGTGTGTTTGGAACATTTTGTCACCAGCCGAGTCCAAAATTCAGCGATTCCCCATCTCAGCCCAGAAAGCAGGTAGAACAAGTTTTGTGGTGCCTTTCAGCTGCCTACCGGGGTAGTGTAAAAACTACCAACAGAACTCGTTTCTGGCACCTTCCCCGGTGGAGTTGTGCATGGGGTGTGTTTGGAACATTTTGTCACCAGCCGAGTCCAAAATTCAGCGATTCCCCATCTCAGCCCAGAAAGCAGGTAGAACAAGTTTTGTGGTGCCTTTCAGCTGCCTACCGGGGTAGTGTAAAAACTACCAACAGAACTCGTTTCTGGCACCTTCCCCGGTGGAGTTGTGCATGGGGTGTGTTTGGAACATTTTGTCACCAGCCGAGTCCAAAATTCAGCGATTCCCCATCTCAGCCCAGAAAGCAGGTACAACAAGTTTTGTGGTGCCTTTCAGCTGCCTACCGGGGTAGTGTAAAAACTACCAACAGAACTCGTTTCTGGCACCTTCCCCGGTGGAGTTGTGCATGGGGTGTGTTTGGAACATTTTGTCACCAGCCGAGTCCAAAATTCAGCGATTCCCCATCTCAGCCCAGAAAGCAGGTACAACAAGTTTTGTGGTGCCTTTCAGCTGCCTACCGGGGTAGTGTAAAAACTACCAACAGAACTCGTTTCTGGCACCTTCCCCGGTGGAGTTGTGCATGGGGTGTGTTTGGAACATTTTGTCACAAGCCGAGTCGAAAAGTCAGCGATTCCCCATCTCAGCCCAGAAAGCAGGTAGAACAAGTTTTGTGGTGCCTTTCAGCTGCCTACCGGGGTAGTGTAAAAACTACCAACAGAACTCGTTTCTGGCACCTTCCCCGGTGGAGTTGTGCATGGGGTGTGTTTGGAACATTTTGTCACCAGCCGAGTCCAAAATTCAGCGATTCCCCATCTCAGCCCAGAAAGCAGGTAGAACAAGTTTTGTGGTGCCTTTCTCTTGCCTACCGGGGTAGTGTAAAAACTACCAACAGAACTCGTTTCTGGCACCTTCCCCGGTGGAGTTGTGCATGGGGTGTGTTTGGAACATTTTGTCACCAGCCGAGTCCAAAATTCAGCGATTCCCCATCTCAGCCCAGAAAGCAGGTAGAACAAGTTTTGTGGTGCCTTTCTCTTGCCTACGGGGGTAGTGTAAAAACTACCAACAGAACTCGTTTCTGGCACCTTCCCCGGTGGAGTTGTGCATGGGGTGTGTTTGGAACATTTTGTCACCAGCCGAGTCCAAAATTCAGCTATTCCCCATCTCAGCCCAGAAAGCAGGTAGAACAAGTTTTGTGGTGCCTTTCAGCTGCCTACCGGGGTAGTGTAAAAACTACCAACAGAACTCGTTTCTGGCACCTTCCCCGGTGGAGGTGTGCATGGGGTGTGTTTGGAACATTTTGTCACCAGCCGAGTCCAAAATTCAGCTGTTCCCCATCTCAGCCCAGAAAGCAGGTACAACAAGTTTTGTGGTGCCTTTCTCTTGCCTACCGGGGTAGTGTAAAAACTACCAACAGAACTCGTTTCTGGCACCTTCCCCGGTGGAGTTGTGCATGGGGTGTGTTTGGAACATTTTGTCACCAGCCGAGTCGAAAATTCAGCGATTCCCCATCTCAGCCCAGAAAGCAGGTAGAACAAGTTTTATGGTGCCTTTCAGCTGCCTACCGGGGTAGTGTAAAAACTACCAACAGAACTCGTTTCTGGCACCTTCCCCGGTGGAGTTGTGCATGGGGTGTGTTTCGAACATTTTGTCACCAGCCGAGTCCAAAATTCAGCGATTCCCCATCTCAGCCCAGAAAGCAGGTAGAACAAGTTTTGTGGTGCCTTTCAGCTGCCTACCGGGGTAGTGTAAAAACTACCAACAGAACTCGTTTCTGGCACCTTCCCCGGTGGAGTTGTGCATGGGGTGTGTTTGGAACATTTTGTCACCAGCCGAGTCCAAAATTCAGCGATTCCCCATCTCAGCCCAGAAAGCAGGTAGAAAAACTTTTGTGGTGCCTTTCTCTTGCCTACCGGGGTAGTGTAAAAACTACCAACAGAACTCGTTTCTGGCACCTTCCCCGGTGGAGTTGTGCATGGGGTGTGTTTGGAACATTTTGTCACCAGCCGAGTCCAAAATTCAGCGATTCCCCATCTCAGCCCAGAAAGCAGGTAGAACAAGTTTTGTGGTGCCTTTCAGCTGCCTACCGGGGTAGTGTAAAAACTACCAACAGAACTCGTTTCTGGCACCTTCCCCGGTGGAGTTGTGCATGGGGTGTGTTTGGAACATTTTGTCACCAGCCGAGTCCAAAATTCAGCGATTCCCCATCTCAGCCCAGAAAGCAGGTAGAACAAGTTTTGTGGTGCCTTTCAGCTGCCTACCGGGGTAGTGTAAAAACTACCAACAGAACTCGTTTCTGGCACCTTCCCCGGTGGAGGTGTGCATGGGGTGTGTTTGGAACATTTTGTCACCAGCCGAGTCGAAAATTCAGCGATTCCCCATCTCAGCCCAGAAAGCAGGTAGAACAAGTTTTGTGGTGCCTTTCAGCTGCCTACCGGGGTAGTGTAAAAACTACCAACAGAACTCGTTTCTGGCACCTTCCCCGGTGGAGGTGTGCATGGGGTGTGTTTGGAACATTTTGTCACCAGCCGAGTCCAAAATTCAGCGATTCCCCATCTCAGCCCAGAAAGCAGGTAGAACCGGTTTTATGGTGCCTTTCAGCTGCCTACCGGGGTAGTGTAAAAACTACCAACAGAACTCGTTTCTGGCACCTTCCCCGGTGGAGTTGTGCATGGGGTGTGTTTGGAACATTTTGTCACCAGCCGAGTCCAAAATTCAGCGATTCCCCATCTCAGCCCAGAAAGCAGGTAGAACAAGTTTTGTGGTGCCTTTCAGCTGCCTACCGGGGTAGTGTAAAAACTACCAACAGAAATCGTTTCTGGCACCTTCCCCGGTGGAGGTGTGCATGGGGTGTGTTTGGAACATTTTGTCACCAGCCGAGTCCAAAATTCAGCGATTCCCCATCTCAGCCCAGAAAGCAGGTACAACAAGTTTTGTGGTGCCTTTCAGCTGCCTACCGGGGTAGTGTAAAAACTACCAACAGAACTCGTTTCTGGCACCTTCCCCGGTGGAGTTGTGCATGGGGTGTGTTTGGAACATTTTGTCACCAGCCGAGTCCAAAATTCAGCGATTCCCCATCTCAGCCCAGAAAGCAGGTAGAACAAGTTTTGTGGTGCCTTTCAGCTGCCTACCGGGGTAGTGTAAAAACTACCAACAGAACTCCTTTCTGGCACCTTCCCCGGTGGAGTTGTGCATGGGGTGTGTTTGGAACATTTTGTCACCAGCCGAGTCCAAAATTCAGCGATTCCCCATCTCAGCCCAGAAAGCAGGTAGAACAAGTTTTGTGGTGCCTTTCTCTTGCCTACGGGGGTAGTGTAAAAACTACCAACAGAACTCGTTTCTGGCACCTTCCCCGGTGGAGTTGTGCATGGGGTGTGTTTGGAACATTTTGTCACCAGCCGAGTCGAAAATTCATCGATTCCCCATCTCAGCCCAGAAAGCAGGTAGAACAAGTTTTGTGGTGCCTTTCTCTTGCCTACCGGGGTAGTGTAAAAACTACCAACAGAACTCGTTTCTGGCACCTTCCCCGGTGGAGTTGTGCATGGGGTGTGTTTGGAACATTTTGTCACCAGCCGAGTCCAAAATTCAGCGATTCCCCATCTCAGCCCAGAAAGCAGGTAGAACAAGTTTTGTGGTGCCTTTCTCTTGCCTACGGGGGTAGTGTAAAAACTACCAACAGAACTCGTTTCTGGCACCTTCCCCGGTGGAGTTGTGCATGGGGTGTGTTTGGAACATTTTGTCACCAGCCGAGTCCAAAATTCAGCGATTCCCCATCTCAGCCCAGAAAGCAGGTAGAACAAGTTTTATGGTGCCTTTCAGCTGCCTACCGGGGTAGTGTAAAAACTACCAACAGAACTCGTTTCTGGCACCTTCCCCGGTGGAGTTGTGCATGGGGTGTGTTTGGAACATTTTGTCACCAGCCGAGTCCAAAATTCAGCGATTCCCCATCTCAGCCCAGAAAGCAGGTAGAACAAGTTTTGTGGTGCCTTTCAGCTGCCTACCGGGGTAGTGTAAAAACTACCAACAGAACTCCTTTCTGGCACCTTCCCCGGTGGAGTTGTGCATGGGGTGTGTTTGGAACATTTTGTCACCAGCCGAGTCCAAAATTCAGCGATTCCCCATCTCAGCCCAGAAAGCAGGTAGAACAAGTTTTGTGGTGCCTTTCAGCTGCCTACCGGGGTAGTGTAAAAACTACCAACAGAACTCGTTTCTGGCACCTTCCCCGGTGGAGTTGTGCATGGGGTGTGTTTGGAACATTTTGTCACCAGCCGAGTCCAAAATTCAGCGATTCCCCATCTCAGCCCAGAAAGCAGGTAGAACAAGTTTTGTGGTGCCTTTCTCTTGCCTACCGGGGTAGTGTAAAAACTACCAACAGAACTCGTTTCTGGCACCTTCCCCGGTGGAGTTGTGCATGGGGTGTGTTTGGAACATTTTGTCACCAGCCGAGTCCAAAATTCAGCGATTCCCCATCTCAGCCCAGAAAGCAGGTAGAACAAGTTTTGTGGTGCCTTTCTCTTGCCTACGGGGGTAGTGTAAAAAACTACCAACAGAACTCGTTTCTGGCACCTTCCCCGGTGGAGTTGTGCATGGGGTGTGTTTGGAACATTTTGTCACCAGCCGAGTCCAAAATTCAGCGATTCCCCATCTCAGCCCAGAAAGCAGGTAGAACCGGTTTTATGGTGCCTTTCAGCTGCCTACCGGGGTAGTGTAAAAACTACCAACAGAACTCGTTTCTGGCACCTTCCCCGGTGGAGTTGTGCATGGGGTGTGTTTGGAACATTTTGTCACCAGCCGAGTCCAAAATTCAGCGATTCCCCATCTCAGCCCAGAAAGCAGGTACAACAAGTTTTGTGGTGCCTTTCAGCTGCCTACCGGGGTAGTGTAAAAACTACCAACAGAACTCGTTTCTGGCACCTTCCCCGGTGGAGTTGTGCATGGGGTGTGTTTGGAACATTTTGTTACCAGCCGAGTCCAAAATTCAGCCGTTCCCCATCTCAGCCCAGAAAGCAGGTACAACAAGTTTTGTGGTGCCTTTCAGCTGCCTACCGGGATAGTGTAAAAACTACCAACAGAACTCGTTTCTGGCACCTTCCCCGGTGGAGTTGTGCATGGGGTGTGTTTGGAACATTTTGTTACCAGCCGAGTCCAAAATTCAGCCGTTCCCCATCTCAGCCCAGAAAGCAGGTACAACAAGTTTTGTGGTGCCTTTCAGCTGCCTACCGGGGTAGTGTAAAAACTACCAATGGAACTCGTTTCTGGCACCTTCCCCGGTGGAGTTGTGCATGGGGTGTGTTTGGAACATTTTGTCACCAGCCGAGTCCAAAATTCAGCGATTCCCCATCTCAGCCCAGAAAGCAGGTAGAACAAGTTTTGTGGTGCCTTTCTCTTGCCTACCGGGGTAGTGTAAAAACTACCAACAGAACTCGTTTCTGGCACCTTCCCCGGTGGAGTTGTGCATGGGGTGTGTTTGGAACATTTTGTCACCAGCCGAGTCCAAAATTCAGCGATTCCCCATCTCAGCCCAGAAAGCAGGTAGAACAAGTTTTGTGGTGCCTTTCTCTTGCCTACCGGGGTAGTGTAAAAACTACCAACAGAACTCGTTTCTGGCACCTTCCCCGGTGGAGTTGTGCATGGGGTGTGTTTGGAACATTTTGTCACCAGCCGAGTCGAAAATTCAGCGATTCCCCATCTCAGCCCAGAAAGCAGGTAGAACAAGTTTTGTGGTGCCTTTCAGCTGCCTACCGGGGTAGTGTAAAAACTACCAACAGAACTCGTTTCTGGCACCTTCCCCGGTGGAGGTGTGCATGGGGTGTGTTTGGAACATTTTGTCACCAGCCGAGTCCAAAATTCAGCGATTCCCCATCTCAGCCCAGAAAGCAGGTAGAACAAGTTTTGTGGTGCCTTTCAGCTGCCTACCGGGGTAGTGTAAAAACTACCAACAGAACTCGTTTCTGGCACCTTCCCCGGTGGAGGTGTGCATGGGGTGTGTTTGGAACATTTTGTCACCAGCCGAGTCGAAAATTCAGCGATTCCCCATCTCAGCCCAGAAAGCAGGTAGAACAAGTTTTGTGGTGCCTTTCAGCTGCCTACCGGGGTAGTGTAAAAACTACCAACAGAACTCGTTTCTGGCACCTTCCCCGGTGGAGGTGTGCATGGGGTGTGTTTGGAACATTTTGTCACCAGCCGAGTCCAAAATTCAGCGATTCCCCATCTCAGCCCAGAAAGCAGGTAGAACCGGTTTTATGGTGCCTTTCAGCTGCCTACCGGGGTAGTGTAAAAACTACCAACAGAACTCGTTTCTGGCACCTTCCCCGGTGGAGTTGTGCATGGGGTGTGTTTGGAACATTTTGTCACCAGCCGAGTCCAAAATTCAGCGATTCCCCATCTCAGCCCAGAAAGCAGGTAGAACAAGTTTTGTGGTGCCTTTCAGCTGCCTACCGGGGTACTGTAAAAACTACCAACAGAACTCGTTTCTGGCACCTTCCCCGGTGGAGTTGTGCATGGGGTGTGTTTGGAACATTTTGTCACCAGCCGAGTCCAAAATTCAGCGATTCCCCATCTCAGCCCAGAAAGCAGGTAGAACAAGTTTTGTGGTGCCTTTCAGCTGCCTACTGGGGTAGTGTAAAAACTACCAACAGAACTCGTTTCTGGCACCTTCCCCGGTGGAGGTGTGCATGGGGTGTGTTTGGAACATTTTGTCACCAGCCGAGTCCAAAATTCAGCGATTCCCCATCTCAGCCTAGAAAGCAGGTAGAACCGGTTTTATGGTGCCTTTCAGCTGCCTACCGGGGTAGTGTAAAAACTACCAACAGAACTCGTTTCTGGCACCTTCCCCGGTGGAGTTGTGCATGGGGTGTGTTTGGAACATTTTGTCACCAGCCGAGTCCAAAATTCAGCGATTCCCCATCTCAGCCCAGAAAGCAGGTAGAACAAGTTTTGTGGTGCCTTTCAGCTGCCTACCGGGGTAGTGTAAAAACTACCAACAGAACTCGTTTCTGGCACCTTCCCCGGTGGAGTTGTGCATGGGGTGTGTTTGGAACATTTTGTCACCAGCCGAGTCCAAAATTCAGCGATTCCCCATCTCAGCCCAGAAAGCAGGTAGAACAAGTTTTGTGGTGCCTTTCAGCTGCCTACCGGGGTAGTATAAAAACTACCAACATAACTCGTTTCTGGCACCTTCCCCGGTGGAGTTGTGCATGGGGTGTGTTTGGAACATTTTGTCACCAGCCGAGTCCAAAATTCAGCGATTCCCCATCTCAGCCCAGAAAGCAGGTAGAACAAGTTTTGTGGTGCCTTTCAGCTGCCTACCGGGGTAGTGTAAAAACTACCAACAGAACTCGTTTCTGGCACCTTCCCCGGTGGAGGTGTGCATGGGGTGTGTTTGGAACATTTTGTCAGCAGCCGAGTCGAAAATTCAGCGATTCCCCATCTCAGCCCAGAAAGCAGGTAGAACAAGTTTTGTGGTGCCTTTCAGCTGCCTACCGGGGTAGTGTAAAAACTACCAACAGAACTCGTTTCTGGCACCTTCCCCGGTGGAGTTGTGCATGGGGTGTGTTTGGAACATTTTGTCAGCAGCCGAGTCCAAAATTCAGCGATTCCCCATCTCAGCCCAGAAAGCAGGTAGAACAAGTTTTGTGGTGCCTTTCTCTTGCCTACCGGGGTAGTGTAAAAACTACTAATAGAACTCCTTTCTGGCACCTTCCCCGGTGGAGTTGTGCATGGGGTGTGTTTGGAACATTTTGTCACCAGCCGAGTCCAAAATTCAGCGATTCCCCATCTCAGCCCAGAAAGCAGGTAGAACAAGTTTTGTGGTGCCTTTCTCTTGCCTACCGGGGTAGTGTAAAAACTACCAACAGAACTCGTTTCTGGCACCTTCCCCGGTGGAGTTGTGCATGGGGTGTGTTTGGAACATTTTGTCACCAGCCGAGTCCAAAATTCAGCGATTCCCCATCTCAGCCCAGAAAGCAGGTACAACAAGTTTTGTGGTGCCTTTCTCTTGCCTACCGGGGTAGTGTAAAAACTACCAACAGAACTCGTTTCTGGCACCTTCCCCGGTGGAGGTGTGCATGGGGTGTGTTTGGAACATTTTGTCACCAGCCGAGTCCAAAATTCAGCGATTCCCCATCTCAGCCCAGAAAGCAGGTAGAACAACTTTTGTGGTGCCTTTCAGCTGCCTACCGGGGTAGTGTAAAAACTACCAACAGAACTCGTTTCTGGCACCTTCCCCGGTGGAGTTGTGCATGGGGTGTGTTTGGAACATTTTGTCACCAGCCGAGTCGAAAATTCAGCGATTCCCCATCTCAGCCCAGAAAGCAGGTAGAACAAGTTTTGTGGTGCCTTTCAGCTGCCTACCGGGGTAGTGTAAAAACTACCAACAGAACTCGTTTCTGGCACCTTCCCCGGTGGAGTTGTGCATGGGGTGTGTTTGGAACATTTTGTCACCAGCCGAGTCCAAAATTCAGTGATTCCCCATCTCAGCCCAGAAAGCAGGTAGAACAAGTTTTGTGGTGCCTTTCAGCTGCCTACTGGGGTAGTGTAAAAACTACCAACAGAACTCCTTTCTGGCACCTTCCCCGGTGGAGTTGTGCATGGGGTGTGTTTGGAACATTTTGTCACCAGCCGAGTCGAAAATTCAGCGATTCCCCATCTCAGCCCAGAAAGCAGGTAGAACAAGTTTTGTGGTGCCTTTCAGCTGCCTACCGGGGTAGTGTAAAAAACTACCAACAGAACTCGTTTCTGGCACCTTCCCCGGTGGAGTTGTGCATGGGGTGTGTTTCGAACATTTTGTCACCAGCCGAGTCCAAAATTCAGCGATTCCCCATCTCAGCCCAGAAAGCAGGTAGAACAAGTTTTGTGGTGCCTTTCAGCTGCCTACCGGGGTAGTGTAAAAACTACCAACAGAACTCGTTTCTGGCACCTTCCCCGGTGGAGTTGTGCATGGGGTGTGTTTGGAACATTTTGTCAGCAGCCGAGTCCAAAATTCAGCGATTCCCCATCTCAGCCCAGAAAGCAGGTAGAACAAGTTTTGTGGTGCCTTTCAGCTGCCTACCGGGGTAGTGTAAAAACTACCAACAGAACTCGTTTCTGGCACCTTCCCCGGTGGAGTTGTGCATGGGGTGTGTTTGGAACATTTTGTCACCAGCCGAGTCCAAAATTCAGCTATTCCCCATCTCAGCCCAGAAAGCAGGTAGAACAAGTTTTGTGGTGCCTTTCAGCTGCCTACCGGGGTAGTGTAAAAACTACCAACAGAACTCGTTTCTGGCACCTTCCCCGGTGGAGGTGTGCATGGGGTGTGTTTGGAACATTTTGTCACCAGCCGAGTCCAAAATTCAGCGATTCCCCATCTCAGCCCAGAAAGCAGGTAGAACAAGTTTTGTGGTGCCTTTCAGCTGCCTACCGGGGTAGTGTAAAAACTACCAACAGAACTCGTTTCTGGCACCTTCCCCGGTGGAGGTGTGCATGGGGTGTGTTTGGAACATTTTGTCACCAGCCGAGTCCAAAATTCAGCGATTCCCCATCTCAGCCCAGAAAGCAGGTAGAACCGGTTTTATGGTGCCTTTCAGCTGCCTACCGGGGTAGTGTAAAAACTACCAACAGAACTCGTTTCTGGCACCTTCCCCGGTGGAGTTGTGCATGGGGTGTGTTTGGAACATTTTGTCACCAGCCGAGTCCAAAATTCAGCGATTCCCCATCTCAGCCCAGAAAGCAGGTAGAAACAAGTTTTGTGGTGCCTTTCAGCTGCCTACCGGGGTAGTGTAAAAACTACCAACAGAACTCGTTTCTGGCACCTTCCCCGGTGGAGTTGTGCATGGGGTGTGTTTGGAACATTTTGTCACCAGCCGAGTCCAAAATTCAGCGATTCCCCATCTCAGCCCAGAAAGCAGGTAGAACAAGTTTTGTGGTGCCTTTCAGCTGCCTACTGGGGTAGTGTAAAAACTACCAACAGAACTCGTTTCTGGCACCTTCCCCGGTGGAGGTGTGCATGGGGTGTGTTTGGAACATTTTGTCACCAGCCGAGTCGAAAATTCAGCGATTCCCCATCTCAGCCCAGAAAGCAGGTAGAACAAGTTTTGTGGTGCCTTTCAGCTGCCTACCGGGGTAGTGTAAAAACTACCAACAGAACTCGTTTCTGGCACCTTCCCCGGTGGAGTTGTGCATGGGGTGTGTTTGGAACATTTTGTCACCAGCCGAGTCCAAAATTCAGCGATTCCCCATCTCAGCCCAGAAAGCAGGTAGAACAAGTTTTGTGGTGCCTTTCAGCTGCCTACCGGGGTAGTGTAAAAACTACCAACAGAACTCGTTTCTGGCACCTTCCCCGGTGGAGTTGTGCATGGGGTGTGTTTGGAACATTTTGTCACCAGCCGAGTCCAAAATTCAGCGATTCCCCATCTCAGCCCAGAAAGCAGGTAGAAAAACTTTTGTGGTGCCTTTCTCTTGCCTACCGGGGTAGTGTAAAAACTACCAACAGAACTCATTTCTGGCACCTTCCCCGGTGGAGTTGTGCATGGGGTGTGTTTGGAACATTTTGTCACCAGCCGAGTCGAAAATTCAGCGATTCCCCATCTCAGCCCAGAAAGCAGGTAGAACAAGTTTTGTGGTGCCTTTCAGCTGCCTACCGGGGTAGTGTAAAAACTACCAACAGAACTCGTTTCTGGCACCTTCCCCGGTGGAGGTGTGCATGGGGTGTGTTTGGAACATTTTGTCACCAGCCGAGTCCAAAATTCAGCTATTCCCCATCTCAGCCCAGAAAGCAGGTAGAACAAGTTTTGTGGTGCCTTTCAGCTGCCTACCGGGGTAGTGTAAAAACTACCAACAGAACTCGTTTCTGGCACCTTCCCCGGTGGAGGTGTGCATGGGGTGTGTTTGGAACATTTTGTCAGCAGCCGAGTCCAAAATTCAGCGATTCCCCATCTCAGCCCAGAAAGCAGGTAGAACCGGTTTTATGGTGCCTTTCAGCTGCCTACCGGGGTAGTGTAAAAACTACCAACAGAACTCGTTTCTGGCACCTTCCCCGGTGGAGTTGTGCATGGGGTGTGTTTGGAACATTTTGTCACCAGCCAAGTCCAAAATTCAGCGATTCCCCATCTCAGCCCAGAAAGCAGGTAGAACAAGTTTTGTGGTGCCTTTCAGCTGCCTACCGGGGTAGTGTAAAAACTACCAACAGAACTCGTTTCTGGCACCTTCCCCGGTGGAGGTGTGCATGGGGTGTGTTTGGAACATTTTGTCACCAGCCGAGTCCAAAATTCAGCTATTCCCCATCTCAGCCCAGAAAGCAGGTAGAACAAGTTTTGTGGTGCCTTTCAGCTGCCTACCGGGGTAGTGTAAAAACTACCAACAGAACTCGTTTCTGGCACCTTCCCCGGTGGAGGTGTGCATGGGGTGTGTTTGGAACATTTTGTCACCAGCCGAGTCCAAAATTCAGCGATTCCCCATCTCAGCCCAGAAAGCAGGTAGAACAAGTTTTGTGGTGCCTTTCAGCTGCCTACCGGGGTAGTGTAAAAACTACCAACAGAACTCGTTTCTGGCACCTTCCCCGGTGGAGGTGTGCATGGGGTGTGTTTGGAACATTTTGTCACCAGCCGAGTCCAAAATTCAGCGATTCCCCATCTCAGCCCAGAAAGCAGGTAGAACCGGTTTTATGGTGCCTTTCAGCTGCCTACCGGGGTAGTGTAAAAACTACCAACAGAACTCCTTTCTGGCACCTTCCCCGGTGGAGTTGTGCATGGGGTGTGTTTGGAACATTTTGTCACCAGCCGAGTCCAAAATTCAGCGATTCCCCATCTCAGCCCAGAAAGCAGGTAGAACAAGTTTTGTGGTGCCTTTCAGCTGCCTACCGGGGTAGTGTAAAAACTACCAACAGAACTCGTTTCTGGCACCTTCCCCGGTGGAGTTGTGCATGGGGTGTGTTTGGAACATTTTGTCACCAGCCGAGTCCAAAATTCAGCGATTCCCCATCTCAGCCCAGAAAGCAGGTAGAACAAGTTTTGTGGTGCCTTTCAGCTGCCTACTGGGGTAGTGTAAAAACTACCAACAGAACTCGTTTCTGGCACCTTCCCCGGTGGAGGTGTGCATGGGGTGTGTTTGGAACATTTTGTCACCAGCCGAGTCCAAAATTCAGCGATTCCCCATCTCAGCCCAGAAAGCAGGTAGAACCGGTTTTATGGTGCCTTTCAGCTGCCTACCGGGGTAGTGTAAAAACTACCAACAGAACTCGTTTCTGGCACCTTCCCCGGTGGAGTTGTGCATGGGGTGTGTTTGGAACATTTTGTCACCAGCCGAGTCCAAAATTCAGCGATTCCCCATCTCAGCCCAGAAAGCAGGTAGAACAAGTTTTGTGGTGCCTTTCAGCTGCCTACCGGGGTAGTGTAAAAACTACCAACAGAACTCGTTTCTGGCACCTTCCCCGGTGGAGTTGTGCATGGGGTGTGTTTGGAACATTTTGTCACCAGCCGAGTCCAAAATTCAGCGATTCCCCATCTCAGCCGAGAAAGCAGGTAGAAAAACTTTTGTGGTGCCTTTCAGCTGCCTACCGGGGTAGTGTAAAAACTACCAACAGAACTCGTTTCTGGCACCTTCCCCGGTGGAGTTGTGCATGGGGTGTGTTTGGAACATTTTGTCACCAGCTGAGTCCAAAATTCAGCGATTCCCCATCTCAGCCCAGAAAGCAGGTAGAACAAGTTTTGTGGTGCCTTTCTCTTGCCTACCGGGGTAGTGTAAAAACTACCAACAGAACTCGTTTCTGGCACCTTCCCCGGTGGAGTTGTGCATGGGGTGTGTTTGGAACATTTTGTCACCAGCCGAGTCCAAAATTCAGCTATTCCCCATCTCAGCCCAGAAAGCAGGTAGAACAAGTTTTGTGGTGCCTTTCAGCTGCCTACCGGGGTAGTGTAAAAACTACCAACAGAACTCGTTTCTGGCACCTTCCCCGGTGGAGTTGTGCATGGGGTGTGTTTGGAACATTTTGTCACCAGCCGAGTCCAAAATTCAGCGATTCCCCATCTCAGCCCAGAAAGCAGGTAGAACAAGTTTTGTGGTGCCTTTCAGCTGCCTACCGGGGTAGTGTAAAAACTACCAACAGAACTCGTTTCTGGCACCTTCCCCGGTGGAGTTGTGCATGGGGTGTGTTTGGAACATTTTGTCACCAGCCGAGTCCAAAATTCAGCGATTCCCCATCTCAGCCCAGAAAGCAGGTAGAACAAGTTTTGTGGTGCCTTTCAGCTGCCTACCGGGGTACTGTAAAAACTACCAATAGAACTCCTTTCTGGCACCTTCCCCGGTGGAGTTGTGCATGGGGTGTGTTTGGAACATTTTGTCACCAGCCGAGTCCAAAATTCAGCGATTCCCCATCTCAGCCCAGAAAGCAGGTAGAACAAGTTTTGTGGTGCCTTTCAGCTGCCTACCGGGGTAGTGTAAAAACTACCAACAGAACTCGTTTCTGGCACCTTCCCCGGTGGAGTTGTGCATGGGGTGTGTTTGGAACATTTTGTCACCAGCCGAGTCGAAAATTCAGCGATTCCCCATCTCAGCCCAGAAAGCAGGTAGAACAAGTTTTGTGGTGCCTTTCAGCTGCCTACCGGGGTAGTGTAAAAACTACCAACAGAACTCGTTTCTGGCACCTTCCCCGGTGGAGTTGTGCATGGGGTGTGTTTGGAACATTTTGTCACCAGCCGAGTCCAAAATTCAGCGATTCCCCATCTCAGCCCAGAAAGCAGGTAGAACAAGTTTTGTGGTGCCTTTCAGCTGCCTACCGGGGTAGTGTAAAAACTACCAACAGAACTCGTTTCTGGCACCTTCCCCGGTGGAGTTGTGCATGGGGTGTGTTTGGAACATTTTGTCACCAGCCGAGTCCAAAATTCAGCGATTCCCCATCTCAGCCCAGAAAGCAGGTAGAAAAACTTTTGTGGTGCCTTTCAGCTGCCTACCGGGGTAGTGTAAAAACTACCAACAGAACTCCTTTCTGGCACCTTCCCCGGTGGAGTTGTGCATGGGGTGTGTTTGGAACATTTTGTCACCAGCCGAGTCCAAAATTCAGCGATTCCCCATCTCAGCCCAGAAAGCAGGTAGAACAAGTTTTGTGGTGCCTTTCAGCTGCCTACCGGGGTAGTGTAAAAACTACCAACAGAACTCGTTTCTGGCACCTTCCCCGGTGGAGTTGTGCATGGGGTGTGTTTGGAACATTTTGTCACCAGCCGAGTCGAAAATTCAGCGATTCCCCATCTCAGCCCAGAAAGCAGGTAGAACAAGTTTTGTGGTGCCTTTCAGCTGCCTACCGGGGTAGTGTAAAAACTACCAACAGAACTCCTTTCTGGCACCTTCCCCGGTGGAGTTGTGCATGGGGTGTGTTTGGAACATTTTGTCACCAGCCGAGTCCAAAATTCAGCGATTCCCCATCTCAGCCCAGAAAGCAGGTAGAACAAGTTTTGTGGTGCCTTTCAGCTGCCTACCGGGGTAGTGTAAAAACTACCAACAGAACTCCTTTCTGGCACCTTCCCCGGTGGAGTTGTGCATGGGGTGTGTTTGGAACATTTTGTCACCAGCCGAGTCCAAAATTCAGCGATTCCCCATCTCAGCCCAGAAAGCAGGTAGAACAAGTTTTGTGGTGCCTTTCTCTTGCCTACCGGGGTACTGTAAAAACTACCAACAGAACTCGTTTCTGGCACCTTCCCCGGTGGAGTTGTGCATGGGGTGTGTTTGGAACATTTTGTCACCAGCCGAGTCCAAAATTCAGCGATTCCCCATCTCAGCCCAGAAAGCAGGTAGAACAAGTTTTGTGGTGCCTTTCAGCTGCCTACCGGGGTAGTGTAAAAACTACCAACAGAACTCGTTTCTGGCACCTTCCCCGGTGGAGTTGTGCATGGGGTGTGTTTGGAACATTTTGTCACCAGCCGAGTCGAAAATTCAGCGATTCCCCATCTCAGCCCAGAAAGCAGGTAGAACAAGTTTTGTGGTGCCTTTCAGCTGCCTACCGGGGTAGTGTAAAAACTACCAACAGAACTCGTTTCTGGCACCTTCCCCGGTGGAGTTGTGCATGGGGTGTGTTTGGAACATTTTGTCACCAGACGAGTCCAAAATTCAGCGATTCCCCATCTCAGCCCAGAAAGCAGGTAGAACAAGTTTTGTGGTGCCTTTCAGCTGCCTACCGGGGTAGTGTAAAAACTACCAACAGAACTCGTTTCTGGCACCTTCCCCGGTGGAGTTGTGCATGGGGTGTGTTTGGAACATTTTGTCACCAGCCGAGTCCAAAATTCAGCGATTCCCCATCTCAGCCCAGAAAGCAGGTAGAACAAGTTTTGTGGTGCCTTTCAGCTGCCTACCGGGGTAGTGTAAAAACTACCAACAGAACTCGTTTCTGGCACCTTCCCCGGTGGAGTTGTGCATGGGGTGTGTTTGGAACATTTTGTCACCAGCCGAGTCCAAAATTCAGCGATTCCCCATCTCAGCCCAGAAAGCAGGTAGAACAAGTTTTGTGGTGCCTTTCAGCTGCCTACCGGGGTAGTGTAAAAACTACCAACAGAACTCCTTTCTGGCACCTTCCCCGGTGGAGTTGTGCATGGGGTGTGTTTGGAACATTTTGTCACCAGCCGAGTCCAAAATTCAGCGATTCCCCATCTCAGCCCAGAAAGCAGGTAGAACAAGTTTTGTGGTGCCTTTCAGCTGCCTACCGGGGTAGTGTAAAAACTACCAACAGAACTCGTTTCTGGCACCTTCCCCGGTGGAGTTGTGCATGGGGTGTGTTTGGAACATTTTGTCACCAGCCGAGTCCAAAATTCAGCGATTCCCCATCTCAGCCCAGAAAGCAGGTAGAACAAGTTTTGTGGTGCCTTTCAGCTGCCTACCGGGGTAGTGTAAAAACTACCAACAGAACTCCTTTCTGGCACCTTCCCCGGTGGAGTTGTGCATGGGGTGTGTTTGGAACATTTTGTCACCAGCCGAGTCCAAAATTCAGCGATTCCCCATCTCAGCCCAGAAAGCAGGTAGAACAAGTTTTGTGGTGCCTTTCAGCTGCCTACCGGGGTAGTGTAAAAAGTACCAACAGAACTCGTTTCTGGCACCTTCCCCGGTGGAGTTGTGCATGGGGTGTGTTTGGAACATTTTGTCACCAGCCGAGTCCAAAATTCAGCGATTCCCCATCTCAGCCCAGAAAGCAGGTAGAACAAGTTTTGTGGTGCCTTTCAGCTGCCTACCGGGGTAGTGTAAAAACTACCAACAGAACTCGTTTCTGGCACCTTCCCCGGTGGAGTTGTGCATGGGGTGTGTTTGGAACATTTTGTCACCAGCCGAGTCCAAAATTCAGCGATTCCCCATCTCAGCCCAGAAAGCAGGTAGAACAAGTTTTGTGGTGCCTTTCAGCTGCCTACCGGGGTAGTGTAAAAAGTACCAACAGAACTCGTTTCTGGCACCTTCCCCGGTGGAGTTGTGCATGGGGTGTGTTTGGAACATTTTGTCACCAGCCGAGTCCAAAATTCAGCGATTCCCCATCTCAGCCCAGAAAGCAGGTAGAACAAGTTTTGTGGTGCCTTTCAGCTGCCTACCAGGGTAGTGTAAAAACTACCAACAGAACTCCTTTCTGGCACCTTCCCCGGTGGAGTTGTGCATGGGGTGTGTTTGGAACATTTTGTCACCAGCCGAGTCCAAAATTCAGCGATTCCCCATCTCAGCCCAGAAAGCAGGTAGAACAAGTTTTGTGGTGCCTTTCAGCTGCCTACCGGGGTAGTGTAAAAACTACCAACAGAACTCGTTTCTGGCACCTTCCCCGGTGGAGTTGTGCATGGGGTGTGTTTGGAACATTTTGTCACCAGCCGAGTCCAAAATTCAGCGATTCCCCATCTCAGCCCAGAAAGCAGGTAGAACAAGTTTTGTGGTGCCTTTCTCTTGCCTACCGGGGTACTGTAAAAACTACCAACAGAACTCGTTTCTGGCACCTTCCCCGGTGGAGTTGTGCATGGGGTGTGTTTGGAACATTTTGTCACCAGCCGAGTCCAAAATTCAGCGATTCCCCATCTCAGCCCAGAAAGCAGGTAGAACAAGTTTTGTGGTGCCTTTCAGCTGCCTACCGGGGTAGTGTAAAAACTACCAACAGAACTCGTTTCTGGCACCTTCCCCGGTGGAGTTGTGCATGGGGTGTGTTTGGAACATTTTGTCACCAGCCGAGTCGAAAATTCAGCGATTCCCCATCTCAGCCCAGAAAGCAGGTAGAACAAGTTTTGTGGTGCCTTTCAGCTGCCTACCGGGGTAGTGTAAAAACTACCAACAGAACTCGTTTCTGGCACCTTCCCCGGTGGAGTTGTGCATGGGGTGTGTTTGGAACATTTTGTCACCAGCCGAGTCCAAAATTCAGCGATTCCCCATCTCAGCCCAGAAAGCAGGTAGAACAAGTTTTGTGGTGCCTTTCAGCTGCCTACCGGGGTAGTGTAAAAACTACCAACAGAACTCGTTTCTGGCACCTTCCCCGGTGGAGTTGTGCATGGGGTGTGTTTGGAACATTTTGTCACCAGCCGAGTCCAAAATTCAGCGATTCCCCATCTCAGCCCAGAAAGCAGGTAGAACAAGTTTTGTGGTGCCTTTCAGCTGCCTACCGGGGTAGTGTAAAAACTACCAACAGAACTCGTTTCTGGCACCTTCCCCGGTGGAGTTGTGCATGGGGTGTGTTTGGAACATTTTGTCACCAGCCGAGTCCAAAATTCAGCGATTCCCCATCTCAGCCCAGAAAGCAGGTAGAACAAGTTTTGTGGTGCCTTTCAGCTGCCTACCGGGGTAGTGTAAAAACTACCAACAGAACTCGTTTCTGGCACCTTCCCCGGTGGAGTTGTGCATGGGGTGTGTTTGGAACATTTTGTCACCAGCCGAGTCCAAAATTCAGCGATTCCCCATCTCAGCCCAGAAAGCAGGTAGAACAAGTTTTGTGGTGCCTTTCAGCTGCCTACCGGGGTAGTGTAAAAAGTACCAACAGAACTCGTTTCTGGCACCTTCCCCGGTGGAGTTGTGCATGGGGTGTGTTTGGAACATTTTGTCACCAGCCGAGTCCAAAATTCAGCGATTCCCCATCTCAGCCCAGAAAGCAGGTAGAACAAGTTTTGTGGTGCCTTTCTCTTGCCTACCGGGGTAGTGTAAAAACTACCAACAGAACTCGTTTCTGGCACCTTCCCCGGTGGAGGTGTGCATGGGGTGTGTTTGGAACATTTTGTCACCAGCCGAGTCCAAAATTCAGCGATTCCCCATCTCAGCCCAGAAAGCAGGTAGAACAAGTTTTGTGGTGCCTTTCAGGTGCCTACCGGGGTAGTGTAAAAACTACCAACAGAACTCGTTTCTGGCACCTTCCCCGGTGGAGTTGTGCATGGGGTGTGTTTGGAACATTTTGTCACCAGCCGAGTCCAAAATTCAGCGATTCCCCATCTCAGCCCAGAAAGCAGGTAGAACAAGTTTTGTGGTGCCTTTCAGCTGCCTACCGGGGTAGTGTAAAAACTACCAACAGAACTCGTTTCTGGCACCTTCCCCGGTGGAGTTGTGCATGGGGTGTGTTTGGAACATTTTGTCACCAGCCGAGTCGAAAATTCAGCGATTCCCCATCTCAGCCCAGAAAGCAGGTAGAACAAGTTTTGTGGTGCCTTTCAGCTGCCTACCGGGGTAGTGTAAAAACTACCAACAGAACTCGTTTCTGGCACCTTCCCCGGTGGAGTTGTGCATGGGGTGTGTTTGGAACATTTTGTCACCAGCCGAGTCCAAAATTCAGCGATTCCCCATCTCAGCCCAGAAAGCAGGTAGAACAAGTTTTGTGGTGCCTTTCAGCTGCCTACCGGGGTAGTGTAAAAACTACCAACAGAACTCCTTTCTGGCACCTTCCCCGGTGGAGTTGTGCATGGGGTGTGTTTGGAACATTTTGTCACCAGCCGAGTCCAAAATTCAGCGATTCCCCATCTCAGCCCAGAAAGCAGGTAGAACAAGTTTTGTGGTGCCTTTCAGCTGCCTACCGGGGTAGTGTAAAAACTACCAACAGAACTCCTTTCTGGCACCTTCCCCGGTGGAGTTGTGCATGGGGTGTGTTTGGAACATTTTGTCACCAGCCGAGTCCAAAATTCAGCGATTCCCCATCTCAGCCCAGAAAGCAGGTACAACAAGTTTTGTGGTGCCTTTCAGCTGCCTACCGGGGTAGTGTAAAAACTACCAACAGAACTCCTTTCTGGCACCTTCCCCGGTGGAGTTGTGCATGGGGTGTGTTTGGAACATTTTGTCACCAGCCGAGTCCAAAATTCAGCGATTCCCCATCTCAGCCCAGAAAGCAGGTAGAACAAGTTTTGTGGTGCCTTTCAGCTGCCTACCGGGGTACTGTAAAAACTACCAACAGAACTCGTTTCTGGCACCTTCCCCGGTGGAGTTGTGCATGGGGTGTGTTTGGAACATTTTGTCACCAGCCGAGTCCAAAATTCAGCGATTCCCCATCTCAGCCCAGAAAGCAGGTAGAACAAGTTTTGTGGTGCCTTTCAGCTGCCTACCGGGGTAGTGTAAAAACTACCAACAGAACTCGTTTCTGGCACCTTCCCCGGTGGAGTTGTGCATGGGGTGTGTTTGGAACATTTTGTCACCAGCCGAGTCGAAAATTCAGCGATTCCCCATCTCAGCCCAGAAAGCAGGTAGAACAAGTTTTGTGGTGCCTTTCAGCTGCCTACCGGGGTAGTGTAAAAACTACCAACAGAACTCGTTTCTGGCACCTTCCCCGGTGGAGTTGTGCATGGGGTGTGTTTGGAACATTTTGTCACCAGCCGAGTCCAAAATTCAGCGATTCCCCATCTCAGCCCAGAAAGCAGGTAGAACAAGTTTTGTGGTGCCTTTCAGCTGCCTACCGGGGTAGTGTAAAAACTACCAACAGAACTCGTTTCTGGCACCTTCCCCGGTGGAGTTGTGCATGGGGTGTGTTTGGAACATTTTGTCACCAGCCGAGTCCAAAATTCAGCGATTCCCCATCTCAGCCCAGAAAGCAGGTAGAACAAGTTTTGTGGTGCCTTTCAGCTGCCTACCGGGGTAGTGTAAAAACTACCAACAGAACTCGTTTCTGGCACCTTCCCCGGTGGAGTTGTGCATGGGGTGTGTTTGGAACATTTTGTCACCAGCCGAGTCCAAAATTCAGCGATTCCCCATCTCAGCCCAGAAAGCAGGTAGAACAAGTTTTGTGGTGCCTTTCTCTTGCCTACCGGGGTAGTGTAAAAACTACCAACAGAACTCGTTTCTGGCACCTTCCCCGGTGGAGTTGTGCATGGGGTGTGTTTGGAACATTTTGTCACCAGCCGAGTCCAAAATTCAGCGATTCCCCATCTCAGCCCAGAAAGCAGGTAGAACAAGTTTTGTGGTGCCTTTCAGCTGCCTACCGGGGTAGTGTAAAAACTACCAACAGAACTCGTTTCTGGCACCTTCCCCGGTGGAGTTGTGCATGGGGTGTGTTTGGAACATTTTGTCACCAGCCGAGTCCAAAATTCAGCGATTCCCCATCTCAGCCCAGAAAGCAGGTAGAACAAGTTTTGTGGTGCCTTTCAGCTGCCTACCGGGGTAGTGTAAAAACTACCAACAGAACTCGTTTCTGGCACCTTCCCCGGTGGAGTTGTGCATGGGGTGTGTTTGGAACATTTTGTCACCAGCCGAGTCCAAAATTCAGCGATTCCCCATCTCAGCCCAGAAAGCAGGTAGAACAAGTTTTGTGGTGCCTTTCAGCTGCCTACCGGGGTAGTGTAAAAACTACCAACAGAACTCGTTTCTGGCACCTTCCCCGGTGGAGTTGTGCATGGGGTGTGTTTGGAACATTTTGTCACCAGCCGAGTCCAAAATTCAGCGATTCCCCATCTCAGCCCAGAAAGCAGGTAGAACAAGTTTTGTGGTGCCTTTCAGCTGCCTACCGGGGTACTGTAAAAACTACCAACAGAACTCGTTTCTGGCACCTTCCCCGGTGGAGTTGTGCATGGGCTGTGTTTGGAACATTTTGTCACCAGCCGAGTCCAAAATTCAGCGATTCCCCATCTCAGCCCAGAAAGCAGGTAGAACAAGTTTTGTGGTGCCTTTCTCTTGCCTACCGGGGTAGTGTAAAAACTACCAACAGAACTCGTTTCTGGCACCTTCCCCGGTGGAGTTGTGCATGGGGTGTGTTTGGAACATTTTGTCACCAGCCGAGTCCAAAATTCAGCGATTCCCCATCTCAGCCCAGAAAGCAGGTAGAACAAGTTTTGTGGTGCCTTTCAGCTGCCTACCGGGGTAGTGTAAAAAGTACCAACAGAACTCCTTTCTGGCACCTTCCCCGGTGGAGTTGTGCATGGGGTGTGTTTGGAACATTTTGTCACCAGCCGAGTCCAAAATTCAGCGATTCCCCATCTCAGCCCAGAAAGCAGGTAGAACAAGTTTTGTGGTGCCTTTCAGCTGCCTACCGGGGTAGTGTAAAAACTACCAACAGAACTCGTTTCTGGCACCTTCCCCGGTGGAGTTGTGCATGGGGTGTGTTTGGAACATTTTGTCACCAGCCGAGTCCAAAATTCAGCGATTCCCCATCTCAGCCCAGAAAGCAGGTAGAACAAGTTTTGTGGTGCCTTTCAGCTGCCTACCGGGGTAGTGTAAAAACTACCAACAGAACTCCTTTCTGGCACCTTCCCCGGTGGAGTTGTGCATGGGGTGTGTTTGGAACATTTTGTCACCAGCCGAGTCCAAAATTCAGCGATTCCCCATCTCAGCCCAGAAAGCAGGTAGAACAAGTTTTGTGGTGCCTTTCTCTTGCCTACCGGGGTAGTGTAAAAACTACCAACAGAACTCGTTTCTGGCACCTTCCCCGGAGGAGTTGTGCATGGGGTGTGTTTGGAACATTTTGTCACCAGCCGAGTCCAAAATTCAGCGATTCCCCATCTCAGCCCAGAAAGCAGGTACAACAAGTTTTGTGGTGCCTTTCAGCTGCCTACCGGGGTAGTGTAAAAACTACCAACAGAACTCCTTTCTGGCACCTTCCCCGGTGGAGTTGTGCATGGGGTGTGTTTGGAACATTTTGTCACCAGCCGAGTCCAAAATTCAGCGATTCCCCATCTCAGCCCAGAAAGCAGGTACAACAAGTTTTGTGGTGCCTTTCAGCTGCCTACCGGGGTAGTGTAAAAACTACCAACAGAACTCCTTTCTGGCACCTTCCCCGGTGGAGTTGTGCATGGGGTGTGTTTGGAACATTTTGTCACCAGCCGAGTCCAAAATTCAGCGATTCCCCATCTCAGCCCAGAAAGCAGGTACAACAAGTTTTGTGGTGCCTTTCAGCTGCCTACCGGGGTAGTGTAAAAACTACCAACAGAACTCGTTTCTGGCACCTTCCCCGGTGGAGTTGTGCATGGGGTGTGTTTGGAACATTTTGTCACCAGCCGAGTCCAAAATTCAGCGATTCCCCATCTCAGCCCAGAAAGCAGGTAGAACAAGTTTTGTGGTGCCTTTCAGCTGCCTACCGGGGTAGTGTAAAAAACTACCAACAGAACTCGTTTCTGGCACCTTCCCCGGTGGAGTTGTGCATGGGGTGTGTTTGGAACATTTTGTCACCAGCCGAGTCCAAAATTCAGCGATTCCCCATCTCAGCCCAGAAAGCAGGTAGAACAAGTTTTGTGGTGCCTTTCAGCTGCCTACCGGGGTAGTGTAAAAACTACCAACAGAACTCGTTTCTGGCACCTTCCCCGGTGGAGTTGTGCATGGGGTGTGTTTGGAACATTTTGTCACCAGCCGAGTCCAAAATTCAGCGATTCCCCATCTCAGCCCAGAAAGCAGGTAGAACAAGTTTTGTGGTGCCTTTCAGCTGCCTACCGGGGTACTGTAAAAACTACCAACAGAACTCGTTTCTGGCACCTTCCCCGGTGGAGTTGTGCATGGGGTGTGTTTGGAACATTTTGTCACCAGCCGAGTCCAAAATTCAGCGATTCCCCATCTCAGCCCAGAAAGCAGGTAGAACAAGTTTTGTGGTGCCTTTCAGCTGCCTACCGGGGTAGTGTAAAAACTACCAACAGAACTCGTTTCTGGCACCTTCCCCGGTGGAGTTGTGCATGGGGTGTGTTTGGAACATTTTGTCACCAGCCGAGTCCAAAATTCAGCGATTCCCCATCTCAGCCCAGAAAGCAGGTAGAACAAGTTTTGTGGTGCCTTTCAGCTGCCTACCGGGGTAGTGTAAAAACTACCAACAGAACTCGTTTCTGGCACCTTCCCCGGTGGAGTTGTGCATGGGGTGTGTTTGGAACATTTTGTCACCAGCCGAGTCCAAAATTCAGCGATTCCCCATCTCAGCCCAGAAAGCAGGTAGAACAAGTTTTGTGGTGCCTTTCAGCTGCCTACCGGGGTAGTGTAAAAACTACCAACAGAACTCGTTTCTGGCACCTTCCCCGGTGGAGTTGTGCATGGGGTGTGTTTGGAACATTTTGTCACCAGCCGAGTCCAAAATTCAGCGATTCCCCATCTCAGCCCAGAAAGCAGGTAGAACAAGTTTTGTGGTGCCTTTCAGCTGCCTACCGGGGTAGTGTAAAAACTACCAACAGAACTCGTTTCTGGCACCTTCCCCGGTGGAGTTGTGCATGGGGTGTGTTTGGAACATTTTGTCACCAGCCGAGTCCAAAATTCAGCGATTCCCCATCTCAGCCCAGAAAGCAGGTAGAACAAGTTTTGTGGTGCCTTTCAGCTGCCTACCGGGGTACTGTAAAAACTACCAACAGAACTCGTTTCTGGCACCTTCCCCGGTGGAGTTGTGCATGGGGTGTGTTTGGAACATTTTGTCACCAGCCGAGTCCAAAATTCAGCGATTCCCCATCTCAGCCCAGAAAGCAGGTAGAACAAGTTTTGTGGTGCCTTTCTCTTGCCTACCGGGGTAGTGTAAAAACTACCAACAGAACTCGTTTCTGGCACCTTCCCCGGTGGAGTTGTGCATGGGGTGTGTTTGGAACATTTTGTCACCAGCCGAGTCCAAAATTCAGCGATTCCCCATCTCAGCCCAGAAAGCAGGTAGAACAAGTTTTGTGGTGCCTTTCAGCTGCCTACCGGGGTAGTGTAAAAACTACCAACAGAACTCGTTTCTGGCACCTTCCCCGGTGGAGTTGTGCATGGGGTGTGTTTGGAACATTTTGTCACCAGCCGAGTCCAAAATTCAGCGATTCCCCATCTCAGCCCAGAAAGCAGGTAGAACAAGTTTTGTGGTGCCTTTCAGCTGCCTACCGGGGTAGTGTAAAAACTACCAACAGAACTCGTTTCTGGCACCTTCCCCGGTGGAGTTGTGCATGGGGTGTGTTTGGAACATTTTGTCACCAGCCGAGTCCAAAATTCAGCGATTCCCCATCTCAGCCCAGAAAGCAGGTAGAACAAGTTTTGTGGTGCCTTTCAGCTGCCTACCGGGGTAGTGTAAAAACTACCAACAGAACTCGTTTCTGGCACCTTCCCCGGTGGAGTTGTGCATGGGGTGTGTTTGGAACATTTTGTCACCAGCCGAGTCCAAAATTCAGCGATTCCCCATCTCAGCCCAGAAAGCAGGTAGAACAAGTTTTGTGGTGCCTTTCAGCTGCCTACCGGGGTAGTGTAAAAACTACCAACAGAACTCGTTTCTGGCACCTTCCCCGGTGGAGTTGTGCATGGGCTGTGTTTGGAACATTTTGTCACCAGCCGAGTCCAAAATTCAGCGATTCCCCATCTCAGCCCAGAAAGCAGGTAGAACAAGTTTTGTGGTGCCTTTCAGCTGCCTACCGGGGTAGTGTAAAAACTACCAACAGAACTCGTTTCTGGCACCTTCCCCGGTGGAGTTGTGCATGGGGTGTGTTTGGAACATTTTGTCACCAGCCGAGTCCAAAATTCAGCGATTCCCCATCTCAGCCCAGAAAGCAGGTAGAACAAGTTTTGTGGTGCCTTTCTCTTGCCTACCGGGGTAGTGTAAAAACTACCAACAGAACTCGTTTCTGGCACCTTCCCCGGTGGAGTTGTGCATGGGGTGTGTTTGGAACATTTTGTCACCAGCCGAGTCCAAAATTCAGCGATTCCCCATCTCAGCCCAGAAAGCAGGTAGAACAAGTTTTGTGGTGCCTTTCAGCTGCCTACCGGGGTAGTGTAAAAACTACCAACAGAACTCGTTTCTGGCACCTTCCCCGGTGGAGTTGTGCATGGGGTGTGTTTGGAACATTTTGTCAGCAGCCGAGTCCAAAATTCAGCGATTCCCCATCTCAGCCCAGAAAGCAGGTAGAACAAGTTTTGTGGTGCCTTTCAGCTGCCTACCGGGGTAGTGTAAAAACTACCAACAGAACTCGTTTCTGGCACCTTCCCCGGTGGAGTTGTGCATGGGGTGTGTTTGGAACATTTTGTCACCAGCCGAGTCCAAAATTCAGCGATTCCCCATCTCAGCCCAGAAAGCAGGTAGAACAAGTTTTGTGGTGCCTTTCAGCTGCCTACCGGGGTAGTGTAAAAACTACCAACAGAACTCGTTTCTGGCACCTTCCCCGGTGGAGTTGTGCATGGGGTGTGTTTGGAACATTTTGTCACCAGCCGAGTCCAAAATTCAGCGATTCCCCATCTCAGCCCAGAAAGCAGGTAGAACAAGTTTTGTGGTGCCTTTCAGCTGCCTACCGGGGTAGTGTAAAAACTACCAACAGAACTCGTTTCTGGCACCTTCCCCGGTGGAGTTGTGCATGGGGTGTGTTTGGAACATTTTGTCACCAGCCGAGTCCAAAATTCAGCGATTCCCCATCTCAGCCCAGAAAGCAGGTAGAACAAGTTTTGTGGTGCCTTTCAGGTGCCTACCGGGGTAGTGTAAAAACTACCAACAGAACTCGTTTCTGGCACCTTCCCCGGTGGAGTTGTGCATGGGGTGTGTTTGGAACATTTTGTCACCAGCCGAGTCCAAAATTCAGCGATTCCCCATCTCAGCCCAGAAAGCAGGTAGAACAAGTTTTGTGGTGCCTTTCAGGTGCCTACCGGGGTAGTGTAAAAACTACCAACAGAACTCGTTTCTGGCACCTTCCCCGGTGGAGTTGTGCATGGGGTGTGTTTGGAACATTTTGTCACCAGCCGAGTCCAAAATTCAGCGATTCCCCATCTCAGCCCAGAAAGCAGATAGAACAAGTTTTGTGGTGCCTTTCAGGTGCCTACCGGGGTAGTGTAAAAACTACCAACAGAACTCGTTTCTGGCACCTTCCCCGGTGGAGTTGTGCATGGGGTGTGTTTGGAACATTTTGTCAGCAGCCGAGTCCAAAATTCAGCGATTCCCCATCTCAGCCCAGAAAGCAGGTAGAACAAGTTTTGTGGTGCCTTTCAGCTGCCTACCGGGGTAGTGTAAAAACTACCAACAGAACTCCTTTCTGGCACCTTCCCCGGTGGAGTTGTGCATGGGGTGTGTTTGGAACATTTTGTCACCAGCCGAGTCCAAAATTCAGCGATTCCCCATCTCAGCCCAGAAAGCAGGTAGAACAAGTTTTGTGGTGCCTTTCAGCTGCCTACCGGGGTACTGTAAAAACTACCAACAGAACTCGTTTCTGGCACCTTCCCCGGTGGAGTTGTGCATGGGGTGTGTTTGGAACATTTTGTCACCAGCCGAGTCCAAAATTCAGCGATTCCCCATCTCAGCCCAGAAAGCAGGTAGAACAAGTTTTGTGGTGCCTTTCAGCTGCCTCCGGGGTAGTGTAAAAACTACCAACAGAACTCGTTTCTGGCACCTTCCCCGGTGGAGTTGTGCATGGGGTGTGTTTGGAACATTTTGTCACCAGCCGAGTCCAAAATTCAGCGATTCCCCATCTCAGCCCAGAAAGCAGGTAGAACAAGTTTTGTGGTGCCTTTCAGCTGCCTACCGGGGTAGTGTAAAAACTACCAACAGAACTCGTTTCTGGCACCTTCCCCGGTGGAGTTGTGCATGGGGTGTGTTTGGAACATTTTGTCACCAGCCGAGTCCAAAATTCAGCGATTCCCCATCTCAGCCCAGAAAGCAGGTAGAACAAGTTTTGTGGTGCCTTTCAGCTGCCTACCGGGGTAGTGTAAAAACTACCAACAGAACTCGTTTCTGGCACCTTCCCCGGTGGAGTTGTGCATGGGGTGTGTTTGGAACATTTTGTCACCAGCCGAGTCCAAAATTCAGCGATTCCCCATCTCAGCCCAGAAAGCAGGTAGAACAAGTTTTGTGGTGCCTTTCAGCTGCCTACCGGGGTAGTGTAAAAACTACCAACAGAACTCGTTTCTGGCACCTTCCCCGGTGGAGTTGTGCATGGGGTGTGTTTGGAACATTTTGTCACCAGCCGAGTCCAAAATTCAGCGATTCCCCATCTCAGCCCAGAAAGCAGGTAGAAAAACTTTTGTGGTGCCTTTCAGGTGCCTACCGGGGTAGTGTAAAAACTACCAACAGAACTCGTTTCTGGCACCTTCCCCGGTGGAGTTGTGCATGGGGTGTGTTTGGAACATTTTGTCACCAGCCGAGTCCAAAATTCAGCGATTCCCCATCTCAGCCCAGAAAGCAGGTAGAACAAGTTTTGTGGTGCCTTTCAGCTGCCTACCGGGGTAGTGTAAAAACTACCAACAGAACTCGTTTCTGGCACCTTCCCCGGTGGAGTTGTGCATGGGGTGTGTTTGGAACATTTTGTCACCAGCCGAGTCCAAAATTCAGCGATTCCCCATCTCAGCCCAGAAAGCAGGTAGAACAAGTTTTGTGGTGCCTTTCAGCTGCCTACCGGGGTAGTGTAAAAACTACCAACAGAACTCGTTTCTGGCACCTTCCCCGGTGGAGTTGTGCATGGGGTGTGTTTGGAACATTTTGTCACCAGCCGAGTCCAAAATTCAGCGATTCCCCATCTCAGCCCAGAAAGCAGGTAGAACAAGTTTTGTGGTGCCTTTCAGCTGCCTACCGGGGTACTGTAAAAACTACCAACAGAACTCGTTTCTGGCACCTTTGCCGGTGGAGTTGTGCATGGGGTGTGTTTGGAACATTTTGTCACCAGCCGAGTCCAAAATTCAGCGATTCCCCATCTCAGCCCAGAAAGCAGGTAGAACAAGTTTTGTGGTGCCTTTCAGCTGCCTACCGGGGTAGTGTAAAAACTACCAACAGAACTCCTTTCTGGCACCTTCCCCGGTGGAGTTGTGCATGGGGTGTGTTTGGAACATTTTGTCACCAGCCGAGTCCAAAATTCAGCGATTCCCCATCTCAGCCCAGAAAGCAGGTAGAACAAGTTTTGTGGTGCCTTTCAGCTGCCTACCGGGGTAGTGTAAAAACTACCAACAGAACTCGTTTCTGGCACCTTCCCCGGTGGAGTTGTGCATGGGGTGTGTTTGGAACATTTTGTCACCAGCCGAGTCCAAAATTCAGCGATTCCCCATCTCAGCCCAGAAAGCAGGTAGAACAAGTTTTGTGGTGCCTTTCAGCTGCCTACCGGGGTAGTGTAAAAACTACCAACAGAACTCGTTTCTGGCACCTTCCCCGGTGGAGGTGTGCATGGGGTGTGTTTGGAACATTTTGTCACCAGCCGAGTCCAAAATTCAGCGATTCCCCATCTCAGCCCAGAAAGCAGGTAGAACAAGTTTTGTGGTGCCTTTCAGCTGCCTACCGGGGTAGTGTAAAAACTACCAACAGAACTCGTTTCTGGCACCTTCCCCGGTGGAGTTGTGCATGGGGTGTGTTTGGAACATTTTGTCACCAGCCGAGTCCAAAATTCAGCGATTCCCCATCTCAGCCCAGAAAGCAGGTAGAACAAGTTTTGTGGTGCCTTTCTCTTGCCTACCGGGGTAGTGTGAAAACTACCAACAGAACTCGTTTCTGGCACCTTCCCCGGTGGAGTTGTGCATGGGGTGTGTTTGGAACATTTTGTCACCAGCCGAGTCCAAAATTCAGCGATTCCCCATCTCAGCCCAGAAAGCAGGTAGAACAAGTTTTGTGGTGCCTTTCAGCTGCCTACCGGGGTAGTGTAAAAACTACCAACAGAACTCGTTTCTGGCACCTTCCCCGGTGGAGTTGTGCATGGGGTGTGTTTGGAACATTTTGTCACCAGCCGAGTCCAAAATTCAGCGATTCCCCATCTCAGCCCAGAAAGCAGGTAGAACAAGTTTTGTGGTGCCTTTAAGCTGCCTACCGGGGTACTGTAAAAACTACCAATAGAACTCGTTTCTGGCACCTTCCCCGGTGGAGTTGTGCATGGGGTGTGTTTGGAACATTTTGTCACCAGCCGAGTCCAAAATTCAGCGATTCCCCATCTCAGCCCAGAAAGCAGGTAGAACAAGTTTTGTGGTGCCTTTCAGCTGCCTACCGGGGTAGTGTAAAAACTACCAACAGAACTCGTTTCTGGCACCTTCCCCGGTGGAGGTGTGCATGGGGTGTGTTTGGAACATTTTGTCACCAGCCGAGTCCAAAATTCAGCGATTCCCCATCTCAGCCCAGAAAGCAGGTAGAACAAGTTTTGTGGTGCCTTTCAGCTGCCTACCGGGGTAGTGTAAAAACTACCAACAGAACTCGTTTCTGGCACCTTCCCCGGTGGAGTTGTGCATGGGGTGTGTTTGGAACATTTTGTCACCAGCCGAGTCCAAAATTCAGCGATTCCCCATCTCAGCCCAGAAAGCAGGTAGAACAAGTTTTGTGGTGCCTTTCAGCTGCCTACCGGGGTAGTGTAAAAACTACCAACAGAACTCGTTTCTGGCACCTTCCCCGGTGGAGTTGTGCATGGGGTGTGTTTGGAACATTTTGTCACCAGCCGAGTCGAAAATTCAGCGATTCCCCATCTCAGCCCAGAAAGCAGGTAGAACAAGTTTTGTGGTGCCTTTCAGGTGCCTACCGGGGTAGTGTAAAAACTACCAACAGAACTCGTTTCTGGCACCTTCCCCGGTGGAGTTGTGCATGGGGTGTGTTTGGAACATTTTGTCACCAGCCGAGTCCAAAATTCAGCGATTCCCCATCTCAGCCCAGAAAGCAGATAGAACAAGTTTTGTGGTGCCTTTCTCTTGCCTACCGGGGTAGTGTAAAAACTACCAACAGAACTCGTTTCTGGCACCTTCCCCGGTGGAGTTGTGCATGGGGTGTGTTTGGAACATTTTGTCACCAGCCGAGTCCAAAATTCAGCGATTCCCCATCTCAGCCCAGAAAGCAGATAGAACAAGTTTTGTGGTGCCTTTCTCTTGCCTACCGGGGTAGTGTAAAAACTACCAACAGAACTCGTTTCTGGCACCTTCCCCGGTGGAGTTGTGCATGGGGTGTGTTTGGAACATTTTGTCACCAGCCGAGTCCAAAATTCAGCGATTCCCCATCTCAGCCCAGAAAGCAGGTAGAACAAGTTTTGTGGTGCCTTTCTCTTGCCTACCGGGGTAGTGTAAAAACTACCAACAGAACTCGTTTCTGGCACCTTCCCCGGTGGAGTTGTGCATGGGGTGTGTTTGGAACATTTTGTCACCAGCCGAGTCCAAAATTCAGCGATTCCCCATCTCAGCCCAGAAAGCAGGTAGAACAAGTTTTGTGGTGCCTTTCAGCTGCCTACCGGGGTACTGTAAAAACTACCAACAGAACTCGTTTCTGGCACCTTCCCCGGTGGAGTTGTGCATGGGGTGTGTTTGGAACATTTTGTCACCAGCCGAGTCCAAAATTCAGCGATTCCCCATCTCAGCCCAGAAAGCAGGTAGAACAAGTTTTGTGGTGCCTTTCAGCTGCCTACCGGGGTAGTGTAAAAACTACCAACAGAACTCGTTTCTGGCACCTTCCCCGGTGGAGTTGTGCATGGGGTGTGTTTGGAACATTTTGTCACCAGCCGAGTCCAAAATTCAGCGATTCCCCATCTCAGCCCAGAAAGCAGGTAGAACAAGTTTTGTGGTGCCTTTCAGCTGCCTACCGGGGTAGTGTAAAAACTACCAACAGAACTCGTTTCTGGCACCTTCCCCGGTGGAGTTGTGCATGGGGTGTGTTTGGAACATTTTGTCACCAGCCGAGTCCAAAATTCAGCGATTCCCCATCTCAGCCCAGAAAGCAGGTAGAACAAGTTTTGTGGTGCCTTTCAGCTGCCTACCGGGGTAGTGTAAAAACTACCAACAGAACTCGTTTCTGGCACCTTCCCCGGTGGAGTTGTGCATGGGGTGTGTTTGGAACATTTTGTCACCAGCCGAGTCCAAAATTCAGCGATTCCCCATCTCAGCCCAGAAAGCAGGTAGAACAAGTTTTGTGGTGCCTTTCAGCTGCCTACCGGGGTACTGTAAAAACTACCAACAGAACTCGTTTCTGGCACCTTTGCCGGTGGAGTTGTGCATGGGGTGTGTTTGGAACATTTTGTCACCAGCCGAGTCCAAAATTCAGCGATTCCCCATCTCAGCCCAGAAAGCAGGTAGAACAAGTTTTGTGGTGCCTTTCAGCTGCCTACCGGGGTAGTGTAAAAACTACCAACAGAACTCGTTTCTGGCACCTTCCCCGGTGGAGTTGTGCATGGGGTGTGTTTGGAACATTTTGTCACCAGCCGAGTCCAAAATTCAGCGATTCCCCATCTCAGCCCAGAAAGCAGGTAGAACAAGTTTTGTGGTGCCTTTCAGCTGCCTACCGGGGTAGTGTAAAAACTACCAACAGAACTCGTTTCTGGCACCTTCCCCGGTGGAGTTGTGCATGGGGTGTGTTTGGAACATTTTGTCACCAGCCAAGTCCAAAATTCAGCGATTCCCCATCTCAGCCCAGAAAGCAGGTAGAACAAGTTTTGTGGTGCCTTTCAGCTGCCTACCGGGGTAGTGTAAAAACTACCAACAGAACTCGTTTCTGGCACCTTCCCCGGTGGAGTTGTGCATGGGGTGTGTTTGGAACATTTTGTCACCAGCCGAGTCCAAAATTCAGCGATTCCCCATCTCAGCCCAGAAAGCAGGTAGAACAAGTTTTGTGGTGCCTTTCAGCTGCCTACCGGGGTACTGTAAAAACTACCAATAGAACTCGTTTCTGGCACCTTCCCCGGTGGAGTTGTGCATGGGGTGTGTTTGGAACATTTTGTCACCAGCCGAGTCGAAAATTCAGCGATTCCCCATCTCAGCCCAGAAAGCAGGTAGAACAAGTTTTGTGGTGCCTTTCAGCTGCCTACCGGGGTAGTGTAAAAACTACCAACAGAACTCGTTTCTGGCACCTTCCCCGGTGGAGTTGTGCATGGGGTGTGTTTGGAACATTTTGTCACCAGCCGAGTCCAAAATTCAGCGATTCCCCATCTCAGCCCAGAAAGCAGGTAGAACAAGTTTTGTGGTGCCTTTCAGCTGCCTACCGGGGTAGTGTAAAAAGTACCAACAGAACTCGTTTCTGGCACCTTCCCCGGTGGAGTTGTGCATGGGGTGTGTTTGGAACATTTTGTCACCAGCCGAGTCCAAAATTCAGCGATTCCCCATCTCAGCCCAGAAAGCAGGTAGAACAAGTTTTGTGGTGCCTTTCAGGTGCCTACCGGGGTAGTGTAAAAACTACCAACAGAACTCGTTTCTGGCACCTTCCCCGGTGGAGTTGTGCATGGGGTGTGTTTGGAACATTTTGTCACCAGCCGAGTCCAAAATTCAGCGATTCCCCATCTCAGCCCAGAAAGCAGGTAGAACAAGTTTTGTGGTGCCTTTCTCTTGCCTACCGGGGTAGTGTAAAAACTACCAACAGAACTCGTTTCTGGCACCTTCCCCGGTGGAGTTGTGCATGGGGTGTGTTTGGAACGTTTTGTCAGCAGCCGAGTCCAAAATTCAGCGATTCCCCATCTCAGCCCAGAAAGCAGGTAGAACAAGTTTTGTGGTGCCTTTCAGCTGCCTACCGGGGTAGTGTAAAAACTACCAACAGAACTCCTTTCTGGCACCTTCCCCGGTGGAGTTGTGCATGGGGTGTGTTTGGAACATTTTGTCACCAGCCGAGTCCAAAATTCAGCGATTCCCCATCTCAGCCCAGAAAGCAGGTAGAACAAGTTTTGTGGTGCCTTTCAGCTGCCTACCGGGGTAGTGTAAAAACTACCAACAGAACTCGTTTCTGGCACCTTCCCCGGTGGAGTTGTGCATGGGGTGTGTTTGGAACATTTTGTCACCAGCCGAGTCCAAAATTCAGCGATTCCCCATCTCAGCCCAGAAAGCAGGTAGAACAAGTTTTGTGGTGCCTTTCAGCTGCCTACCGGGGTAGTGTAAAAACTACCAACAGAACTCCTTTCTGGCACCTTCCCCGGTGGAGTTGTGCATGGGGTGTGTTTGGAACATTTTGTCACCAGCCGAGTCCAAAATTCAGCGATTCCCCATCTCAGCCCAGAAAGCAGGTAGAACAAGTTTTGTGGTGCCTTTCAGCTGCCTACCGGGGTAGTGTAAAAAGTACCAACAGAACTCGTTTCTGGCACCTTCCCCGGTGGAGTTGTGCATGGGGTGTGTTTGGAACATTTTGTCACCAGCCGAGTCCAAAATTCAGCGATTCCCCATCTCAGCCCAGAAAGCAGGTAGAACAAGTTTTGTGGTGCCTTTCTCTTGCCTACCGGGGTAGTGTAAAAACTACCAACAGAACTCGTTTCTGGCACCTTCCCCGGTGGAGGTGTGCATGGGGTGTGTTTGGAACATTTTGTCACCAGCCGAGTCCAAAATTCAGCGATTCCCCATCTCAGCCCAGAAAGCAGGTAGAACAAGTTTTGTGGTGCCTTTCAGCTGCCTACCGGGGTAGTGTAAAAACTACCAACAGAACTCCTTTCTGGCACCTTCCCCGGTGGAGTTGTGCATGGGGTGTGTTTGGAACATTTTGTCACCAGCCGAGTCCAAAATTCAGCGATTCCCCATCTCAGCCCAGAAAGCAGGTAGAACAAGTTTTGTGGTGCCTTTCAGCTGCCTACCGGGGTAGTGTAAAAACTACCAACAGAACTCGTTTCTGGCACCTTCCCCGGTGGAGTTGTGCATGGGGTGTGTTTGGAACATTTTGTCACCAGCCGAGTCCAAAATTCAGCGATTCCCCATCTCAGCCCAGAAAGCAGGTAGAACAAGTTTTGTGGTGCCTTTCAGCTGCCTACCGGGGTAGTGTAAAAACTACCAACAGAACTCGTTTCTGGCACCTTCCCCGGTGGAGTTGTGCATGGGGTGTGTTTGGAACATTTTGTCACCAGCCGAGTCCAAAATTCAGCGATTCCCCATCTCAGCCCAGAAAGCAGGTAGAACAAGTTTTGTGGTGCCTTTCAGCTGCCTACCGGGGTAGTGTAAAAACTACCAACAGAACTCGTTTCTGGCACCTTCCCCGGTGGAGTTGTGCATGGGGTGTGTTTGGAACATTTTGTCACCAGCCGAGTCCAAAATTCAGCGATTCCCCATCTCAGCCCAGAAAGCAGGTAGAACAAGTTTTGTGGTGCCTTTCAGCTGCCTACCGGGGTACTGTAAAAAACTACCAATAGAACTCGTTTCTGGCACCTTCCCCGGTGGAGTTGTGCATGGGGTGTGTTTGGAACATTTTGTCACCAGCCGAGTCCAAAATTCAGCGATTCCCCATCTCAGCCCAGAAAGCAGGTAGAACAAGTTTTGTGGTGCCTTTCAGCTGCCTACCGGGGTAGTGTAAAAACTACCAACAGAACTCGTTTCTGGCACCTTCCCCGGTGGAGTTGTGCATGGGGTGTGTTTGGAACATTTTGTCACCAGCCGAGTCCAAAATTCAGCGATTCCCCATCTCAGCCCAGAAAGCAGGTAGAACAAGTTTTGTGGTGCCTTTCAGCTGCCTACCGGGGTAGTGTAAAAAGTACCAACAGAACTCGTTTCTGGCACCTTCCCCGGTGGAGTTGTGCATGGGGTGTGTTTGGAACATTTTGTCACCAGCCGAGTCCAAAATTCAGCGATTCCCCATCTCAGCCCAGAAAGCAGGTAGAACAAGTTTTGTGGTGCCTTTCAGGTGCCTACCGGGGTAGTGTAAAAACTACCAACAGAACTCCTTTCTGGCACCTTCCCCGGTGGAGTTGTGCATGGGGTGTGTTTGGAACATTTTGTCACCAGCGGAGTCCAAAATTCAGCGATTCCCCATCTCAGCCCAGAAAGCAGGTAGAACAAGTTTTGTGGTGCCTTTCAGGTGCCTACCGGGGTAGTGTAAAAACTACCAACAGAACTCGTTTCTGGCACCTTCCCCGGTGGAGTTGTGCATGGGGTGTGTTTGGAACATTTTGTCACCAGCCGAGTCCAAAATTCAGCGATTCCCCATCTCAGCCCAGAAAGCAGGTAGAACAAGTTTTGTGGTGCCTTTCTCTTGCCTACCGGGGTAGTGTAAAAACTACCAACAGAACTCGTTTCTGGCACCTTCCCCGGTGGAGTTGTGCATGGGGTGTGTTTGGAACATTTTGTCAGCAGCCGAGTCCAAAATTCAGCGATTCCCCATCTCAGCCCAGAAAGCAGGTAGAACAAGTTTTGTGGTGCCTTTCAGCTGCCTACCGGGGTAGTGTAAAAACTACCAACAGAACTCCTTTCTGGCACCTTCCCCGGTGGAGTTGTGCATGGGGTGTGTTTGGAACATTTTGTCACCAGCCGAGTCCAAAATTCAGCGATTCCCCATCTCAGCCCAGAAAGCAGGTAGAACAAGTTTTGTGGTGCCTTTCAGCTGCCTACCGGGGTAGTGTAAAAAGTACCAACAGAACTCGTTTCTGGCACCTTCCCCGGTGGAGTTGTGCATGGGGTGTGTTTGGAACATTTTGTCACCAGCCGAGTCCAAAATTCAGCGATTCCCCATCTCAGCCCAGAAAGCAGGTAGAACAAGTTTTGTGGTGCCTTTCAGCTGCCTACCGGGGTAGTGTAAAAACTACCAACAGAACTCCTTTCTGGCACCTTCCCCGGTGGAGTTGTGCATGGGGTGTGTTTGGAACATTTTGTCACCAGCCGAGTCCAAAATTCAGCGATTCCCCATCTCAGCCCAGAAAGCAGGTAGAACAAGTTTTGTGGTGCCTTTCAGCTGCCTACCGGGGTAGTGTAAAAAGTACCAACAGAACTCGTTTCTGGCACCTTCCCCGGTGGAGTTGTGCATGGGGTGTGTTTGGAACATTTTGTCACCAGCTGAGTCCAAAATTCAGCGATTCCCCATCTCAGCCCAGAAAGCAGGTAGAACAAGTTTTGTGGTGCCTTTCTCTTGCCTACCGGGGTAGTGTAAAAACTACCAACAGAACTCGTTTCTGGCACCTTCCCCGGTGGAGGTGTGCATGGGGTGTGTTTGGAACATTTTGTCACCAGCCGAGTCCAAAATTCAGCGATTCCCCATCTCAGCCCAGAAAGCAGGTAGAACAAGTTTTGTGGTGCCTTTCAGCTGCCTACCGGGGTAGTGTAAAAACTACCAACAGAACTCCTTTCTGGCACCTTCCCCGGTGGAGTTGTGCATGGGGTGTGTTTGGAACATTTTGTCACCAGCCGAGTCCAAAATTCAGCGATTCCCCATCTCAGCCCAGAAAGCAGGTAGAACAAGTTTTGTGGTGCCTTTCAGCTGCCTACCGGGGTAGTGTAAAAACTACCAACAGAACTCGTTTCTGGCACCTTCCCCGGTGGAGTTGTGCATGGGGTGTGTTTGGAACATTTTGTCACCAGCCGAGTCCAAAATTCAGCGATTCCCCATCTCAGCCCAGAAAGCAGGTAGAACAAGTTTTGTGGTGCCTTTCAGCTGCCTACCGGGGTAGTGTAAAAACTACCAACAGAACTCGTTTCTGGCACCTTCCCCGGTGGAGTTGTGCATGGGGTGTGTTTGGAACATTTTGTCACCAGCCGAGTCCAAAATTCAGCGATTCCCCATCTCAGCCCAGAAAGCAGGTAGAACAAGTTTTGTGGTGCCTTTCTCTTGCCTACCGGGGTAGTGTAAAAACTACCAATAGAACTCGTTTCTGGCACCTTCCCCGGTGGAGTTGTGCATGGGGTGTGTTTGGAACATTTTGTCAGCAGCCGAGTCCAAAATTCAGCGATTCCCCATCTCAGCCCAGAAAGCAGGTAGAACAAGTTTTGTGGTGCCTTTCAGCTGCCTACCGGGGTACTGTAAAAACTACCAACAGAACTCGTTTCTGGCACCTTCCCCGGTGGAGTTGTGCATGGGGTGTGTTTGGAACATTTTGTCACCAGCCGAGTCCAAAATTCAGCGATTCCCCATCTCAGCCCAGAAAGCAGGTAGAACAAGTTTTGTGGTGCCTTTCAGCTGCCTACCGGGGTACTGTAAAAACTACCAACAGAACTCGTTTCTGGCACCTTCCCCGGTGGAGTTGTGCATGGGGTGTGTTTGGAACATTTTGTCACCAGCCGAGTCCAAAATTCAGCGATTCCCCATCTCAGCCCAGAAAGCAGGTAGAACAAGTTTTGTGGTGCCTTTCAGCTGCCTACCGGGGTAGTGTAAAAACTACCAAAAGAACTCGTTTCTGGCACCTTCCCCGGTGGAGTTGTGCATGGGGTGTGTTTGGAACATTTTGTCACCAGCCGAGTCCAAAATTCAGCGATTCCCCATCTCAGCCCAGAAAGCAGGTAGAACAAGTTTTGTGGTGCCTTTCAGCTGCCTACCGGGGTAGTGTAAAAACTACCAAAAGAACTCGTTTCTGGCACCTTCCCCGGTGGAGTTGTGCATGGGGTGTGTTTGGAACATTTTGTCACCAGCCGAGTCCAAAATTCAGCGATTCCCCATCTCAGCCCAGAAAGCAGGTAGAACAAGTTTTGTGGTGCCTTTCAGCTGCCTACCGGGGTAGTGTAAAAACTACCAACAGAACTCGTTTCTGGCACCTTCCCCGGTGGAGTTGTGCATGGGGTGTGTTTGGAACATTTTGTCACCAGCCGAGTCCAAAATTCAGCGATTCCCCATCTCAGCCCAGAAAGCAGGTAGAACAAGTTTTGTGGTGCCTTTCTCTTGCCTACCGGGGTAGTGTAAAAACTACCAACAGAACTCGTTTCTGGCACCTTCCCCGGTGGAGGTGTGCATGGGGTGTGTTTGGAACATTTTGTCACCAGCCGAGTCCAAAATTCAGCGATTCCCCATCTCAGCCCAGAAAGCAGGTAGAACAAGTTTTGTGGTGCCTTTCAGGTGCCTACCGGGGTAGTGTAAAAACTACCAACAGAACTCGTTTCTGGCACCTTCCCCGGTGGAGTTGTGCATGGGGTGTGTTTGGAACATTTTGTCACCAGCCGAGTCCAAAATTCAGCGATTCCCCATCTCAGCCCAGAAAGCAGGTAGAACAAGTTTTGTGGTGCCTTTCTCTTGCCTACCGGGGTAGTGTAAAAACTACCAACAGAACTCGTTTCTGGCACCTTCCCCGGTGGAGTTGTGCATGGGGTGTGTTTGGAACATTTTGTCACCAGCCGAGTCCAAAATTCAGCGATTCCCCATCTCAGCCCAGAAAGCAGGTAGAACAAGTTTTGTGGTGCGCCTTTCAGCTGCCTACCGGGGTAGTGTAAAAACTACCAACAGAACTCGTTTCTGGCACCTTCCCCGGTGGAGTTGTGCATGGGGTGTGTTTGGAACATTTTGTCACCAGCCGAGTCCAAAATTCAGCGATTCCCCATCTCAGCCCAGAAAGCAGGTAGAACAAGTTTTGTGGTGCCTTTCAGCTGCCTACCGGGTGGTACTGTAAAAAACTACCAACAGAACTCGTTTCTGGCACCTTCCCCGGTGGAGTTGTGCATGGGGTGTGTTTGGAACATTTTGTCACCAGCCGAGTCCAAAATTCAGCGATTCCCCATCTCAGCCCAGAAAGCAGGTAGAACAAGTTTTGTGGTGCCCTTTCAGCTGCCTACCGGGGTAGTGTAAAAAACTACCAACAGAACTCGTTTCTGGCACCTTCCCCGGTGGAGTTGTGCATGGGGTGTGTTTGGAACATTTTGTCACCAGCCGAGTCCAAAATTCAGCGATTCCCCATCTCAGCCCAGAAAGCAGGTAGAACAAGTTTTGTGGTGCCTTTCTCTTGCCTACCGGGGTAGTGTAAAAACTACCAACAGAACTCGTTTCTGGCACCTTCCCCGGTGGAGTTGTGCATGGGGTGTGTTTGGAACATTTTTGTCAGCAGCCGAGTCCAAAAATTCAGCGATTCCCCATCTCAGCCCAGAAAGCAGGTAGAACAAGTTTTGTGGTGCCTTTCAGCTGCCTACCGGGGGTAGTGTAAAAACTACCAACAGAACTCGTTTCTGGCACCTTCCCCGGTGGAGTTGTGCATGGGGGTGTGTTTGGAACATTTTTGTCACCAGCCGAGTCCAAAATTCAGCGATTCCCCCATCTCAGCCCAGAAAGCAGGTAGAACAAGTTTTGTGGTGCCTTTCAGCTGCCTACCGGGGTAGTGTAAAAACTACCAACAGAACTCGTTTCTGGCACCTTCCCCGGTGGAGTTGTGCATGGGGTGTGTTTGGAACATTTTGTCACCAGCCGAGTCCAAAATTCAGCGATTCCCCATCTCAGCCCAGAAAGCAGGTAGAACAAGTTTTGTGGTGCCTTTCAGCTGCCTACCGGGGTAGTGTAAAAACTACCAACAGAACTCGTTTCTGGCACCTTCCCCGGTGGAGTTGTGCATGGGGTGTGTTTGGAACATTTTGTCACCAGCCGAGTCCAAAATTCAGCGATTCCCCATCTCAGCCCAGAAAGCAGGTAGAACAAGTTTTGTGGTGCCTTTCAGCTGCCTACCGGGGTAGTGTAAAAACTACCAACAGAACTCGTTCTGGCACCTTCCCCGGTGGAGTTGTGCATGGGGTGTGTTTGGAACAATTTTGTCACCAGCCGAGTCCAAAATTCAGCGATTCCCCATCTCAGCCCAGAAAGCAGGTAGAACAAGTTTTGTGGTGCCTTTCAGCTGCCTACCGGGGTACTGTAAAAACTACCAATAGAACTCGTTTCTGGCACCTTCCCCGGTGGAGTTGTGCATGGGGTGTGTTTGGAACATTTTGTCACCAGCCGAGTCCAAAATTCAGCGATTCTCCATCTCAGCCCAGAAAGCAGGTAGAACAAGTTTTGTGGTGCCTTTCAGCTGCCTACCGGGGTAGTGTAAAAACTACCAACAGAACTCGTTTCTGGCACCTTCCCCGGTGGAGTTGTGCATGGGGTGTGTTTGGAACATTTTGTCACCAGCCGAGTCCAAAATTCAGCGATTCCCCATCTCAGCCCAGAAAGCAGGTAGAACAAGTTTTGTGGTGCCTTTCAGCTGCCTACCGGGGGTAGTGTAAAAACTACCAACAGAACTCGTTTCTGGCACCTTCCCCGGTGGAGTTGTGCATGGGGTGTGTTTGGAACATTTTGTCACCAGCCGAGTCCAAAATTCAGCGATTCCCCATCTCAGCCCAGAAAGCAGGTAGAACAAGTTTTGTGGTGCCTTTCAGCTGCCTACCGGGGTAGTGTAAAAACTACCAACAGAACTCGTTTCTGGCACCTTCCCCGGTGGAGTTGTGCATGGGGTGTGTTTGGAACATTTTGTCACCAGCCGAGTCCAAAATTCAGCGATTCTCCATCTCAGCCCAGAAAGCAGGTAGAACAAGTTTTGTGGTGCCTTTCTCTTGCCTACCGGGGTAGTGTAAAAACTACCAACAGAACTCGTTTCTGGCACCTTCCCCGGTGGAGTTGTGCATGGGGTGTGTTTGGAACATTTTGTCACCAGCCGAGTCCAAAATTCAGCGATTCCCCATCTCAGCCCAGAAAGCAGGTAGAACAAGTTTTGTGGTGCCTTTCAGCTGCCTACCGGGGTAGTGTAAAAAACTACCAACAGAACTCGTTTCTGGCACCTTCCCCGGTGGAGTTGTGCATGGGGTGTGTTTGGAACATTTTGTCACCAGCCGAGTCCAAAATTCAGCCGTTCCCCATCTCAGCCCAGAAAGCAGGTAGAACAAGTTTTGTGGTGCCTTTCAGCTGCCTACCGGGGTAGTGTAAAAACTACCAACAGAACTCGTTTCTGGCACCTTCCCCGGTGGAGTTGTGCATGGGGTGTGTTTGGAACATTTTGTCACCAGCCGAGTCCAAAATTCAGCGATTCCCCATCTCAGCCCAGAAAGCAGGTAGAACAAGTTTTGTGGTGCCTTTCAGCTGCCTACCGGGGTAGTGTAAAAACTACCAACAGAACTCGTTTCTGGCACCTTCCCCGGTGGAGTTGTGCATGGGGTGTGTTTGGAACATTTTGTCACCAGCCGAGTCCAAAATTCAGCGATTCCCCATCTCAGCCCAGAAAGCAGGTAGAACAAGTTTTGTGGTGCCTTTCAGCTGCCTACCGGGGTAGTGTAAAAACTACCAACAGAACTCGTTTTCTGGCACCTTCCCCGGTGGAGTTGTGCATGGGGGTGTGTTTGGAACATTTTGTCACCAGCCGAGTCCAAAATTCAGCGATTCCCCATCTCAGCCCAGAAAGCAGGGTAGAACAAGTTTTGTGGTGCCTTTCTCTTGCCTACCGGGGTAGTGTAAAAAACTACCAACAGAACTCGTTTCTGGCACCTTCCCCGGTGGAGTTTGTGCATGGGGTGTGTTTGGAACATTTTGTCACCAGCCGAGTCCAAAATTCAGCGATTCCCCATCTCAGCCCAGAAAGCAGGTTAGAACAAGTTTTGTGGTGCCTTTCAGCTGCCTACCGGGGTAGTGTAAAAACTACCAACAGAACTCGTTTCTGGCACCTTCCCCGGTGGAGTTGTGCATGGGGTGTGTTTGGAACATTTTGTCACCAGCCGAGTCCAAAATTCAGCGATTCCCCATCTCAGCCCAGAAAGCAGGTAGAACAAGTTTTGTGGTGCCTTTCAGCTGCCTACCGGGGGTACTGTAAAAACTACCAATAGAACTCGTTTCTGGCACCTTCCCCGGTGGAGTTGTGCATGGGGTGTGTTTGGAACATTTTGTCACCAGCCGAGTCCAAAATTCAGCGATTCTCCATCTCAGCCCAGAAAGCAGGTAGAACAAGTTTTGTGGTGCCTTTCTCTTGCCTACCGGGGTAGTGTAAAAACTACCAAGAGAACTCCTTTCTGGCACCTTCCCCGGTGGAGTTGTGCATGGGGTGTGTTTGGAACATTTTGTCACCAGCCGAGTCCAAAATTCAGCGATTCCCCATCTCAGCCCAGAAAGCAGGTAGAACAAGTTTTGTGGTGCCTTTCAGCTGCCTACCGGGGTAGTGTAAAAAACTACCAACAGAACTCGTTTCTGGCACCTTCCCCGGTGGAGTTGTGCATGGGGTGTGTTTGGAACATTTTGTCACCAGCCGAGTCCAAAATTCAGCGATTCCCCATCTCAGCCCAGAAAGCAGGTAGAACAAGTTTTGTGGTGCCTTTCAGCTGCCTACCGGGGGGTACTGTAAAAACTACCAATAGAACTCGTTTTCTGGCACCTTCCCCGGTGGAGTTGTGCATGGGGTGTGTTTGGAACATTTTGTCACCAGCCGAGTCCAAAATTCAGCGATTCTCCATCTCAGCCCAGAAAGCAGGTAGAACAAGTTTTGTGGTGCCTTTCTCTTGCCTACCGGGGTAGTGTAAAAAACTACCAACAGAACTCGTTTCTGGCACCTTCCCCGGTGGAGTTGTGCATGGGGGTGTGTTTGGAACATTTTGTCACCAGCCGAGTCCAAAATTCAGCGATTCCCCATCTCAGCCCAGAAAGCAGGTAGAACAAGTTTTGTGGTGCCTTTCAGCTGCCTACCGGGGTAGTGTAAAAACTACCAACAGAACTCGTTTCTGGCACCTTCCCCGGTGGAGTTGTGCATGGGGTGTGTTTGGAACATTTTGTCACCAGCCGAGTCCAAAATTCAGCGATTCCCCATCTCAGCCCAGAAAGCAGGTAGAACAAGTTTTGTGGTGCCTTTCAGCTGCCTACCGGGGTAGTGTAAAAACTACCAACAGAACTCGTTTCTGGCACCTTCCCCGGTGGAGTTGTGCATGGGCTGTGTTTGGAACATTTTGTCACCAGCCGAGTCCAAAATTCAGCGATTCCCCATCTCAGCCCAGAAAGCAGGTAGAACAAGTTTTGTGGTGCCTTTCAGCTGCCTACCGGGGTAGTGTAAAAACTACCAACAGAACTCGTTTCTGGCACCTTCCCCGGTGGAGTTGTGCATGGGGTGTGTTTGGAACATTTTGTCACCAGCCGAGTCCAAAATTCAGCGATTCCCCATCTCAGCCCAGAAAGCAGGTAGAACAAGTTTTTGTGGTGCCTTTCAGGTGCCTACCGGGGTAGTGTAAAAAACTACCAACCAGAACTCGTTTCTGGCACCTTCCCCGGTGGAGTTGTGCATGGGGTGTGTTTGGAACATTTTGTCAGCAGCCGAGTCCAAAATTCAGCGATTCCCCATCTCAGCCCAGAAAGCAGGTAGAACAAGTTTTGTGGTGCCTTTCAGCTGCCTACCGGGGTAGTGTAAAAACTACCAACAGAACTCGTTTCTGGCACCTTCCCCGGTGGAGTTGTGCATGGGGTGTGTTTGGAACATTCTTGTCACCAGCCGAGTCCAAAATTCAGCGATTCCCCATGTCAGCCCAGAAAGCAGGTAGAACAAGTTTTGTGGTGCCTTTCAGCTGCCTACCGGGGGTAGTGTAAAAAACTACCAACAGAACTCGTTTCTGGCACCTTCCCCGGTGGAGTTGTGCATGGGGTGTGTTTGGAACATTTTGTCACCAGCCGAGTCCAAAATTCAGCGATTCCCCATCTCAGCCCAGAAAGCAGGGTAGAACAAGTTTTGTGGTGCCTTTCAGCTGCCTACCGGGGTAGTGTAAAAACTACCAACAGAACTCGTTTTCTGGCACCTTCCCCGGTGGAGTTGTGCATGGGGTGTGTTTGGAACATTTTGTCACCAGCCGAGTCCAAAATTCAGCGATTCCCCATCTCAGCCCAGAAAGCAGGTAGAACACGTTTTGTGGTGCCTTTCAGCTGCCTACCGGGGTAGTGTAAAAACTACCAACAGAACTCGTTTCTGGCACCTTCCCCGGTGGAGTTGTGCATGGGGGTGTGTTTGGAACATTTTGTCACCAGCCGAGTCCAAAATTCAGCGATTCCCCATCTCAGCCCAGAAGAGCAGGTAGAACAAGTTTTGTGGTGCCTTTCAGCTGCCTACCGGGGTAGTGTAAAAACTACCAACAGAACTCGTTTCTGGCACCTTCCCCGGTGGAGTTGTGCATGGGGTGTGTTTGGAACATTTTGTCACCAGCCGAGTCCAAAATTCAGCGATTCCCCATCTCAGCCCAGAAAGCAGGTAGAACAAGTTTTGTGGTGCCTTTCAGCTGCCTACCGGGGTAGTGTAAAAACTACCAACAGAACTCGTTTCTGGCACCTTCCCCGGTGGAGTTGTGCATGGGGTGTGTTGGAACATTTTGTCACCAGCCGAGTCCAAAATTCAGCGATTCCCCATCTCAGCCCAGAAAGCAGGTAGAACAAGTTTTGTGGTGCCTTTCAGCTGCCTACCGGGGTAGTGTAAAAACTACCAACAGAACTCGTTTCTGGCACCTTCCCCGGTGGAGTTGTGCATGGGGTGTGTTTGGAACATTTTGTCACCAGCCGAGTCCAAAATTCAGCTATTCCCCATCTCAGCCCAGAAAGCAGGTAGAACAAGTTTTGTGGTGCCTTTCAGCTGCCTACCGGGGTAGTGTAAAAACTACCAACAGAACTCCTTTCTGGCTTTGGAACATTTTGTCAGCAGCCGAGTCCAAAATTCAGCGATTCCCCATCTCAGCCCAGAAAGCAGGTAGAACAAGTTTTGTGGTGCCTTTCAGCTGCCTACCGGGGTAGTGTAAAAACTACCAACAGAACTCGTTTCTGGCACCTTCCCCGGTGGAGTTGTGCATGGGGTGTGTTTGGAACATTTTGTCACCAGCCGAGTCCAAAATTCAGCGATTCCCCATCTCAGCCCAGAAAAGCAGGTAGAACAAGTTTTGTGGTGCCTTTCAGCTGCCTACCGGGGTAGTGTAAAAACTACCAACAGAACTCGTTTCTGGCACCTTCCCCGGTGGAGTTGTGCATGGGTGTGTTTGGAACATTTTGTCACCAGCCGAGTCCAAAATTCAGCGATTCCCCATCTCAGCCCAGAAAGCAGGTAGAACAAGTTTTGTGGTGCCTTTCTCTTGCCTACCGGGGTAGTGTAAAAACTACCAACAGAACTCGTTTCTGGCACCTTCCCCGGTGGAGTTGTGCATGGGGTGTGTTTGGAACATTTTGTCACCAGCCGAGTCCAAAATTCAGCGATTCCCCATCTCAGCCCAGAAAGCAGGTAGAACAAGTTTTGTGGTGCCTTTCAGCTGCCTACCGGGGTAGTGTAAAAACTACCAACAGAACTCGTTTCTGGCACCTTCCCCGGGGTGGAGTTGTGCATGGGGTGTGTTTGGAACATTTTGTCACCAGCCGAGTCCAAAATTCAGCGATTCCCCATCTCAGCCCAGAAAGCAGGTAGAACAAGTTTTGTGGTGCCTTTCAGCTGCCTATCGGGGTACTGTAAAAACTACCAATAGAACTCGTTTCTGGCACCTTCCCCGGTGGAGTTGTGCATGGGGTGTGTGTTTGGAACATTTTGTCACCAGCCGAGTCCAAAATTCAGCGATTCTCCCATCTCAGCCCAGAAAGCAGGTAGAACAAGTTTTGTGGTGCCTTTCTCTTGCCTACCGGGGTAGTGTAAAAAACTACCAACAGAACTCGTTTCTGGCACCTTCCCCGGTGGAGTTGTGCATGGGGTGTGTTTTGGAACATTTTGTCACCAGCTGAGTCCAAAATTCAGCGATTCCCCATCTCAGCCCAGAAAGCAGGTAGAACAAGTTTTGTGGTGCCTTTCAGCTGCCTACCGGGGTAGTGTAAAAAACTACCAACAGAACTCGTTTCTGGCACCTTCCCCCGGTGGAGTTGTGCATGGGGTGTGTTTGGAACATTTTGTCACCAGCCGAGTCCAAAATTCAGCGATTCCCCATCTCAGCCCAGAAAGCAGGTAGAACAAGTTTTGTGGTGCCTTTCAGCTGCCTACCGGGGTACGTGTAAAAACTACCAACAGAACTCGTTTCTGGCACCTTCCCCGGTGGAGCTGTGCATGGGGTGTGTTTGGAACATTTTGTCACCAGCCGAGTCCAAAATTCAGCGATTCCCCATCTCAGCCCAGAAAGCAGGTAGAACAAGTTTTGTGGTGCCTTTCAGCTGCCTACCGGGGTAGTGTAAAAACTACCAACAGAACTCGTTTCTGGCACCTTCCCCGGTGGAGTTGTGCATGGGGTGTGTTTGGAACATTTTGTCACCAGCCGAGTCCAAAATTCAGCCGATTCCC